>NW_027141405.1:0-30862 GCF_036365525.1 Heterodontus francisci
TGGAATGGGAGAGAGAGAGGGTGAATGGGAGAGAGAGGGTGAATGGGAGAGAGAGAGAGGGGGAATGGGGAGACGGAGAATGGGTGAGAGAGAGAGAGGGGGAATGGGTGAGAGAGAGGGGGAATGGGGGAGAGAGAGAGAGGAATGGGGGAGAGAGAGAGAGAGGAATGGGGAAGAGAGAGAGACGGGGAATGGGGGAGAGAATGAGGGATTGAGACAGGAATGGGGGAGAGAGAGAGAGAGAGAGAGGGGGAATGCAGAACAGAGAGAGGGAATCAGGGATTGAGACAGGAATGGGGGAGGTGAGAGAGAGGGGGAATGAGGGAGAAAGAGACGGTAATGGAGGAGAGAGAGAGAGGGAATGGGTGAGAGAGAGGGAGAGAGGGAATGGTGGAGAGAGCGAGGGGGAATGGTGGAGAGAGCGAGGGGGAATGGTGGAGAGAGCGAGGGGG
The DNA here is from genome assembly GCF_036365525.1 of Heterodontus francisci. NCBI lineage: Eukaryota > Metazoa > Chordata > Chondrichthyes > Heterodontiformes > Heterodontidae > Heterodontus > Heterodontus francisci. Next base: position 453 of record NW_027141405.1, read on the forward strand.
AATGGGGGAGAGAGCGAGGAATAGGGGTGAGAGTGAGGGAGGAATGGGAGAGAAAGAGAGAGGAATGGGGGAAAGAGAGAGAGGGGGAATGGGGGAAGAGAGAGAGAGAATGGGGGAAAGAGAGAGAGAATGGGGGAGAGAGAGAGAGAATGGGGGGGAGAGAGAGAGAGAGAATGGAGGAGAGAGAGATGGAATGGGAGAGAAAGAGAGAGGAATGGGGGGGAGAGAGAGAGAGAATGGGGGAGAGAGAGTGAGAGAGGGATGGGGAAGGGAATGTGGGAAAGACCAGAGGTGTTACCGAGGGAAGAGGGCAAATGCGGAGAGGGGGGGACTCCCTCCCTCCCTCCCTCCAATGGCACTCTCACCATGAGGGGAGGTGAGGTGGGGGAGAGGGGAGATGAGGGGTAAAAGTAAGTGATTCTCTCCCCACGCCCCCTCCACTCACAGTGAGGGTAGGCGAGGGGGGGGGGAGGAGAGGGGAGGGTGTGGAGGAGGGGAGGGGGATGAGGGGCAACAGTGAATGACTCTCTTTCCACTCACCGTGAGGGTAGGCGATGCAGGAGGCACAGGTCTTGGAGACGGCGCCTGCCCCCATCAGGCCGAAGAAGTCGAGGCCCCCCTCGGCCGAATTGCCGCCCCTCAGCCGCCTCTTCAGCTCCTCGTACACCACGAAGTGGATGACCGTCTCCGAGATGCCCGCGTAGGAGGCAGACATCCCTCGGTAAAAGCCCCGCAGTCCCTCGGCTCGGAATATCCTCCGCACACACTGGGCAGCGCTGGTCCCGGAGGCATCCAGAGGGCTGAGGGGGAGGGGGTTGAGGGAGTTGAGGGAGGGGGAGGAGGAGGAGGAGGGGGACAGAGTGGGGCAAAAGAAAAACTTTCATTACTAAAGTCCGCCCGACACGATATCCCGTCCCCTGGGATAACACACACTCCCTCCGGGATAACAGACACTCCCCCGGGATAACGGACACTCCCCACCGGGAGAACCCACACTCCCCCCAGTAAAACACACACGCCCCACCAAGATAATACACACTCTCCACCAAGATAACACACTCTCCCCACCAAGATAATACACACTCCCCACCAAGATAATACACACTCCCCACCAAGATAACACACACTCCCCACCAAGATAATACACACTCCAGACCAAGATAATACACACTCTCCACCAAGATAATACACACTCTCCCCACCAAGATAATACACACTCCCCACCAAGATAACACACACTCCCCACCAAGATAATACACTCTCCCCACCAAGATAACACACACTCCCCACCAAGATAACACACACTCCCCACCAAGATAACACACACTCCCCACCAAGATAACACACTCCCCACCAAGATAACACACACTCCCCACCAAGATAATACACACTCCAGACCAAGATAACACACACTCCCCACCAAGATAATACACTCTCCTCACCAAGATAATACACACTCCCCACCAAGATAACACACACTCCCCACCAAGATAATACACACTCCCCACCAAGATAATACACACTCCCCGCCAAGATAACACACACTCCCAGCCAAGATAACACACAATCCCCACCAAGATAATACACACTCTCCACCAAGATAATACACACTCTCCCCACCAAGATAATACACACTCCCCACCAAGATAACACACACTCCCCACCAAGATAATACACTCTCCCCACCAAGATAACACACACTCCCCACCAAGATAACACACACTCCCCACCAAGATAACACACACTCCCCACCAAGATAACACACTCCCCACCAAGATAACACACACTCCCCACCAAGATAATACACACTCCAGACCAAGATAACACACACTCCCCACCAAGATAATACACTCTCCTCACCAAGATAACACACACTCCCCACCAAGATAATACACTCTCCTCACCAAGATAATACACACTCTCCCCACCAAGATAATACACACTCCCCACCAAGATAACACACACTCCCCACCAAGATAATACACTCTCCCCACCAAGATAACACACACTCCCCACCAAGATAACACACACTCCCCACCAAGATAACACACACTCCCCACCAAGATAACACACTCCCCACCAAGATAACACACACTCCCCACCAAGATAATACACACTCCAGACCAAGATAACACACACTCCCCACCAAGATAATACACTCTCCCCACCAAGATAACACACACTCCCCACCAAGATAACACACACTCCCCACCAAGATAACACACTCCCCACCAAGATAACACACACTCCCCACCAAGATAATACACACTCCAGACCAAGATAACACACACTCCCCACCAAGATAACACACTCCCCACCAAGATAACACACACTCCCCACCAAGATAATACACACTCCAGACCAAGATAATACACACTCCCCACCAAGATAACACACACTCCCCACCAAGATAATACACACTCCCCACCGGAATAACACACACTCCCCACCAAGATAACACACACTCCCCACCAAGATAACACACACTCCCCACCAAGATAATACACACTCCCCACCAAGATAACACACACTCCCCACCAAGATAACACACACTCCCCACCAAGATAATACACACTCCCCACCAAGATAACACACACTCCCACCAAGATAATACACTCTCCTCACCAAGATAACACACACTCCCCACCAAGATAACACACACTCCCAGCCAAGATAACACACAATCCCCACCAAGATAATACACTCTCCTCACCAAGATAATACACACTCCCCACCAAGATAACACACACTCCCCACCAAGATAATACACACTCCCCACCAAGATAACACACTCTCCCCACCAAGATAATACACACTCCAGACCAAGATAACACACACTCCCCACCAAGATAACACACTCTCCCCACCAAGATAATACACACTCCAGACCAAGATAACACACACTCCCCACCAAGATAATACACTCTCCTCACCAAGATAATACACACTCCCCACCAAGATAATACACACTCCCCGCCAAGATAATACACACTCCCCACCAAGATAACACACACTCCCCACCAAGATAACACACTCTCCCCACCAAGATAATACACACTCCAGACCAAGATAACACACACTCCCCACCAAGATAACACACACTCCCCACCAAGATAATACACACTCCCCACCAAGATAATACACACTCCCCGCCAAGATAACACACAATCCCCACCAAGATAATACACACTCCCCACCAAGATAATACACACTCCCCACCGGAATAACACACACTCCCCACCAAGATAACACACACTCCCCACCAAGATAACACACACTCCCCACCAAGATAATACACACTCCCCACCAAGATAACACACACTCCCACCAAGATAACACACACTCCCCACCAAGATAATACACACTCCCCACCAAGATAACACACACTCCCCACCAAGATAATACACTCTCCTCACCAAGATAACACACACTCCCCACCAAGATAATACACTCTCCTCACCAAGATAACACACACTCCCCACCAAGATAATACACTCTCCTCACCAAGATAATACACACTCCCCACCAAGATAATACAGACTCCCCACCAAGATAATACACACTCCCCACCAAGATAACACACACTCCCCGCCAAGATAACACACACTCCCCGCCAAGATAACACACAATCCCCACCAAGATAATACACACTCCCCACCAAGATAATACACACTCCCCACCGGAATAACACACACTCCCCACCAAGATAACACACACTCCCCACCAAGATAACACACACTCCCCACCAAGATAACACACACTCCCCACCAAGATAATACACACTCCCCACCAAGATAACACACACTCCCCACCAAGATAATACACACTCCCACCAAGATAACACACACTCCCCACCAAGATAATACACAATCCCCACCAAGATAATACACACTCCCCACCAAGATAACACACACTCCCCACCAAGATAATACAGACTCCCCACCAAGATAATACACACTCCCCACCAAGATAACACACACTCCCCGCCAAGATAACACACACTCCCCGCCAAGATAACACACAATCCCCACCAAGATAATACACACTCCCCACCAAGATAATACACACTCCCCACCGGAATAACACACACTCCCCACCAAGATAACACACACTCCCCACCAAGATAACACACACTCCCCACCAAGATAACACACACTCCCCACCAAGATAATACACACTCCCCACCAAGATAACACACACTCCCCACCAAGATAATACACACTCCCCACCGGAATAACACACACTCCCCACCAAGATAATACACACTCCCCACCGGAATAACACACACTCCCCACCAAGATAATACACACTCCCCGCCAAGATAACACACACTCCCCGCCAAGATAACACACAATCCCCACCAAGATAATACACACTCCCCACCGGAATAACACACACTCCCCACCAAGATAACACACACACCCCACCAAGATAATACACACTCCCCACCAAGATAATACACACTCCCCACCAAGATAACACACACTCCCCACCAAGATAATACACACTCCCCACCGGAATAACACACACTCCCCACCAAGATAATACACACTCCCCGCCAAGATAACACACACTCCCCGCCAAGATAACACACAATCCCCACCAAGATAATACACACTCCCCACCAAGATAATACACACTCCCCACCGGAATAACACACACTCCCCACCAAGATAACACACACACCCCACCAAGATAATACACACTCCCCACCAAGATAATACACACTCCCCACCAAGATAACACACACTCCCCACCAAGATAACACACACTCCCCACCGGAATAACACACACTCCCCACCAAGATAACACACACACCCCACCAAGATAATACACACTCCCCACCAAGATAATACACACTCCCCACCAAGATAATACACACTCCCCACCAAGATAATACACACTCCAGACCAAGATAATACACACTCCCCACCAAGATAATACACACTCCTCACCAAGATAATACACACTCCCCGCCAAGATAACACACACTCCCCGCCAAGATAACACACACTCCCCGCCAAGATAATACACACTCCACACCAAGATAACACACACTCCCCGCCAAGATAACACACACTCCCCGCCAAGATAACACACAATCCCCACCAAGATAATACACACTCCCCACCAAGATAATACACACTCCCCACCGGAATAACACACACTCCCCACCAAGATAACACACACTCCCCACCAAGATAACACACACTCCCCACCAAGATAACACACACTCCCCACCAAGATAATACACACTCCCCACCAAGATAACACACACTCCCCACCAAGATAATACACACTCCCCACCGGAATAACACACACTCCCCACCAAGATAATACACACTCCCCACCGGAATAACACACACTCCCCACCAAGATAATACACACTCCCCACCAAGATAATACACACTCCCCACCAAGATAACACACACTCCCCACCGGAATAACACACACTCCCCACCAAGATAACACACACTCCCCACCAAGATAATACACACTCCCCACCAAGATAATACACACTCCCCACCAAGATAACACACACTCCCCACCAAGATAATACACACTCCCCACCAAGATAACACACACTCCCCACCAAAATAACACACACTCCCCGCCAAGATAATACACACTCCCCACAAAGATAATACACACTCCCCACCAAGATAACACACACTCCCCACAAAGATAACACACACTCCCCACAAAGATAACACACACTCCCCACCAAGATAATACACACTCCCCACCAAGATAATACACACTCCCCACCAAGATAATACACTCTCCCCACCAAGATAATACACACTCCCCACCAAGATAATACACTCTCCCCACCAAGATAATACACACTCCCCACCAAGATAATACACTCTCCCCACCAAGATAATACACACTCCCCACCAAGATAATACACACTCCCCACCAAGATAATACACTCTCCCCACCAAGATAATACACACTCCCCACCAAGATAATACACACTCCCCACCAAGATAATACACACTCCCCACCAAGATAATACACACTCCCCACCAAGATAACATACTCTCCCCACCAAGATAATACACACTCCCCACCAAGATAATACACTCTCCCCACCAAGATAATACACACTCCCCACCAAGATAATACACTCTCCCCACCAAGATAATACACACTCCCCACCAAGATAATACACACTCCAGACCAAGATAATACACACTCCCCACCAAGATAATACACTCTCCCCACCAAGATAATACACACTCCCCACCAAGATAATACACACTCCAGACCAAGATAATACACACTCCAGACCAAGATAATACACACTCCCCACCAAGATAATACACTCTCCCCACCAAGATAATACACACTCCCCACCAAGATAATACACACTCCAGACCAAGATAATACACACTCTCCACCAAGATAATACACACTCCCCACCAAGATAATACACACTCCCCACCAAGATAATACACTCTCCCCACCAAGATAACACACTCCCCACCAAGATAATACACACTCCAGACCAAGATAATACACACTCTCCACCAAGATAATACACACTCCCCACCAAGATAATACACACTCCCCACCAAGATAATACACTCTCCCCACCAAGATAACACACTCCAGACCAAGATAATACACACTCTCCACCAGGATAATACACACTCCCCACCAAGATAATACACACTCCCCACCAAGATAATACACACTCCCCACCAAGATAATACACACTCTCCACCAAGACAATACACACTCCAGACCAAGATAATACACACTCCCCACCAAGATAATACACACTCTCCACCAAGATAATACACACTCTCCACCAAGATAATACACACTCCAGACCAAGATAATACACACTCCCCACCAAGATAATACACACTCCCCACCAAGATAATACACACTCTCCACCAGGATAATACACACTCCCCACCAAGATAATACACACTCCCCACCAAGATAATACACACTCTCCACCAGGATAATACACACACCCCACCAAGATAATACACACTCCCCACCAAGATAATACACACTCCCCACCAAGATAATACACACTCCCCACCAAGATAATACACACTCCAGACCAAGATAACACACACTCCAGACCAAGATAATACACACTCCCCACCAAGATAATACACACTCCCCACCAAGATAATACACACTCTCCACCAAGATAATACACACTCCAGACCAAGATAATACACACTCCCCACCAAGATAACACACACTCCCCACCAAGATAATACACACTCTCCACCAAGATAATACACACTCCCCACCAAGATAATACACACTCTCCACCAAGATAATACACACTCCCCACCAAGATAATACACACTCCCCACCAAGATAATACACACTCCCCACCAAGATAACACACTCCCCACCAAGATAATACACACTCCAGACCAAGATAATACACACTCTCCACCAGGATAATACACACTCCCCACCAAGATAATACACACTCCCCACCAAGATAATACACACTCCAGACCAAGATAATACACACTCTCCACCAAGATAATACACACTCCCCACCAAGATAATACACACTCCCCACCAAGATAATACACTCTCCCCACCAAGATAACACACTCCCCACCAAGATAATACACACTCCAGACCAAGATAATACACACTCTCCACCAAGATAATACACACTCCCCACCAAGATAATACACACTCCCCACCAAGATAATACACTCTCCCCACCAAGATAACACACTCCAGACCAAGATAATACACACTCTCCACCAGGATAATACACACTCCCCACCAAGATAATACACACTCCCCACCAAGATAATACACACTCTCCACCAAGATAATACACACTCTCCACCAAGATAATACACACTCCAGACCAAGATAATACACACTCTCCACCAGGATAATACACACTCCCCACCAGGATAATACACACTCCCCACCAAGATAATACACACTCTCCACCAAGATAATACACACTCCCCACCAAGATAATACACACTCTCCACCAAGATAATACACACTCCCCACCAAGATAATACACACTCCCCACCAAGATAATACACACTCCCGACCAAGATAACACACTCCCCACCAAGATAATACACACTCCAGACCAAGATAATACACACTCTCCACCAGGATAATACACACTCCCCACCAAGATAATACACACTCCCCACCAAGATAATACACACTCTCCACCAAGATAATACACACTCCCCACCAAGATAATACACACTCCCCACCAAGATAATACACACTCCCCACCAAGATAATACACACTCCAGACCAAGATAATACACACTCTCCACCAAGATAATACACACTCCCCACCAAGATAATACACACTCCCCACCAAGATAATACACCCTCCCCACCAAGATAACACACACTCCAGACCAAGATAATACACACTCTCCACCAAGATAATACACACTCCAGACCAAGATAATACACACTCTCCACCAAGATAATACACACTCCCCACCAAGATAATACACACTCCCCACCAAGATAACACACACTCCAGACCAAGATAATACACACTCTCCACCAAGATAATACACACTCCAGACCAAGATAATACACTCTCCCCACCAAGATAATACACACTCCCCACCAAGATAATACACACTCCCCACCAAGATAATACACACGCCCCACCAAGATAATACACACTCCCCACCAAGATAACACACACTCCAGACCAAGATAATACACACTCTCCACCAAGATAATACACACTCCAGACCAAGATAATACACACTCTCCACCAAGATAATACACACTCCCCACCAAGATAATACACACTCCCCACCAAGATAACACACACTCCAGACCAAGATAATACACACTCTCCACCAAGATAATACACACTCCAGACCAAGATAATACACACTCCCCACCAAGATAATACACACTCTCCACCAAGATAATACACACTCCCCACCAAGATAATACACACTCCCCACCAAGATAATACACACTCCCCACCAAGATAATACACACTCCCCACCAAGATAATACACTCTCCCCACCAAGATAATACACACTCTCCACCAAGATAATACACACTCTCCACCAAGATAATACACTCTCCCCACCAAGATAATACACACTCCCCACCAAGATAATACACACTCCCCACCAAGATAATACACACTCTCCACCAAGATAATACACTCTCCCCACCAAGATAATACACACTCCCCACCAAGATAATACACACTCCCCACCAAGATAATACACACTCCCCACCAAGATAATACACACTCCCCACCAAGATAATACACTCTCCCCACCAAGATAATACACACTCACCACCAAGATAATACACACTCTCCACCAAGATAATACACTCTCCCCACCAAGATAATACACACTCCCCACCAAGATAATACACACTCCCCACCAAGATAATACACACTCCCCACCAAGATAATACACACTCTCCACCAAGATAATACACACTCCCCACCAAGATAATACACACTCCCCACCAAGATAATACACACTCCCCACCAAGATAATACACTCTCCCCACCAAGATAATACACACTCTCCACCAAGATAATACACACTCTCCACCAAGATAATACACTCTCCCCACCAAGATAATACACACTCCCCACCAAGATAATACACACTCCCCACCAAGATAATACACACTCCCCACCAAGATAATACACACTCTCCACCAAGATAATACACACTCCCCACCAAGATAATACACACTCCCCACCAAGATAATACACACTCCCCACCAAGATAATACACACTCCCCACCAAGATAATACACACTCCCCACCAGGATAATACACACTCCCCACCAAGATAATACACACTCCCCACCAAGATAATACACACTCCAGACCAAGATAATACACACTCCCCACCAAGATAATACACACTCCCCACCAAGATAATACACACTCCCCACCAAGATAACACACACTCCCCACCAAGATAATACACACTCTCCACCAAGATAATACACACTCCCCACCAAGATAACACACACTCCCCACCAAGATAATACACACTCCAGACCAAGATAATACACACTCCCCACCAAGATAATACACACTCCCCACCAAGATAATAGACACTCCAGACCAAGATAATACACACTCCCCACCAAGATAATACACACTCCCCACCAAGATAATACACACTCCCCACCAAGATAATACACACTCCCCACCAAGATAATACACTCTCCCCACCAAGATAATACACACTCTCCACCAAGATAATACACACTCCCCACCAAGATAATACACACTCCCCACCAAGATAATACACACTCCCCACCAAGATAACACACACTCCCCACCAAGATAATACACACTCCCCACCAAGATAATACACACTCCCCACCAAGATAATACACACTCCCCACCAAGATAATACACACTCTCCACCAAGATAATACACACTCCCCACCAAGATAATACACACTCCAGACCAAGATAATACACACTCCCCACCAAGATAATACACACTCCCCACCAAGATAATACACACTCCCCACCAAGATAATACACACTCTCCACCAAGATAATACACACTCCCCACCAAGATAATACACACTCCCCACCAAGATAATACACACTCTCCACCAAGATAATACACACTCCCCACCAAGATAATACACACTCCAGACCAAGATAATACACACTCCCCACCAAGATAACACACACTCCCCACCAAGATAACACACACTCCCCACCAAGATAATACACACTCCCCACCAAGATAATACACACTCCAGACCAAGATAATACACACTCCCCACCAAGATAACACACTCTCCACCAAGATAATACACACTCCCCACCAAGATAATACACACTCCAGACCAAGATAATACACACTCCAGACCAAGATAATACACTCTCCCCACCAAGATAATACACACTCTCCACCAAGATAATACACACTCCAGACCAAGATAATACACACTCCAGACCAAGATAATACACACTCTCCACCAAGATAATACACACTCCAGACCAAGATAATACACACTCCCCACCAAGATAATACACTCTCCAGACCAAGATAATACACACTCCCCACCAAGATAATACACACTCCCCACCAAGATAATACACACTCCCCACCAAGATAATACACACTCCAGACCAAGATAATACACACTCCAGACCAAGATAATACACACTCTCCACCAAGATAATACACACTCCAGACCAAGATAATACACTCTCGCCACCAAGATAATACACACTCTCCACCAAGATAATACACACTCCAGACCAAGATAATACACACTCTCCACCAAGATAACACACACTCTCCACCAAGATAACACACACTCCCCACCAAGATAACACACACTCCAGACCAAGATAATACACACTCCAGACCAAGATAATACACACTCTCCACCAAGATAACACACACTCTCCACCAAGATAACACACACTCCCCACCAAGATAATACACACTCCCCACCAAGATAATACACACTCCAGACCAAGATAATACACACTCCAGACCAAGATAATACACACTCCCCACCAAGATAATACACACTCCCCACCAAGATAATACACACTCTCCACCAAGATAATACACACTCCCCACCAAGATAATACACACTCCCCACCAAGATAATACACACTCCCCACCAAGATAATACACACTCTCCACCAAGATAATACACACTCCCCACCAAGATAACACACACTCCCCACCAAGATAATACACACTCCCCACCAAGATAATACACACTCTCCCCACCAAGATAATACACACTCCCCACCAAGATAATACACACTCTCCACCAAGATAATACACACTCTCCCCACCAAGATAATACACACTCCCCACCAAGATAATACACACTCCCCACCAAGATAATACACACTCTCCACCAAGATAATACACACTCCCCACCAAGATAATACACACTCCCCACCAAGATAATACACACTCCCCACCAAGATAACACACACTCCAGACCAAGATAATACACTCTCCCCACCAAGATAATACACACTCCCCACCAAGATAATACACACTCCCCACCAAGATAACACACACTCCAGACCAAGATAATACACTCTGCCCACCAAGATAATACACACTCCAGACCAAGATAATACACTCTCCCCACCAAGATAATACACACTCCAGACCAAGATAATACACACTCCCCACCAAGATAATACACACGCTCCACCAGGATAATACACACTCCAGACCAAGATAATACACACTCTCCACCAAGATAATACACACTCTCCACCAGGATAATACACACTCCAGACCAAGATAATACACACTCCCCACCAAGATAATACACACTCCAGACCAAGATAATACACACTCTCCACCAAGATAATACACACTCCAGACCAAGATAATATACACTCTCCACCAAGATAATACACACTCCCCACCAAGATAACACACACTCCCCACCAAGATAATACACACTCCCCACCAACATAATACAATTTCCAGACCAAGATAATACACACTCCCCAAAAATATAACACACACTCCCCACCAAGATAATACACACTCCCCACCAAGATAATACACACTCCCCACCAAGATAATACACACTCTCCACCAAGATAATACACACTCCCCACCAAGATAATACACACTCTCCACCAAGATAATACACACTCCAGACCAAGATAATACACACTCTCCACCAAGATAATACACACTCTCCCCACCAAGATAATACACACTCCCCACCAAGATAATACACACTCCCCACCAAGATAATCCACACTCCCCACCAAGATAATACACACTCCCCACCAAGATAATACACACTCTCCACCAAGATAATACACACTCCCCACCAAGATAATACACACTCCCCACCAGGATAATACACACTCCAGACCAAGATAATACACACTCCCCACCAAGATAATACACACTCCCCACCAAGATAATACACACTCCAGACCAAGATAATACACTCTCCCCACCAAGATAATACACTCTCCCCACCAAGATAATACACACTCCCCACCAAGATAATACACACTCCCCACCAAGATAATACACACTCTCCACCAAGATAATACACTCTCCCCACCAAGATAATACACACTCCCCACCAGGATAATACACACTCTCCACCAAGATAATACACACTCTCCACCAAATAACACACACTCCAGACCAAGATAATACACACTCCCCACCAAGATAATACACACTCCCCACCAAGATAATACACACTCCCCACCAAGATAATACACTCTCCCCACCAAGATAATACACACTCTCCACCAAGATAACACACACTCCAGACCAAGATAATACACACTCTCCACCAAGATAATACACACTCCAGACCAAGATAATACACACTCTCCACCAAGATAATACACACTCCCCACCAAGATAATACACACTCCCCACCAAGATAACACACACTCCAGACCAAGATAATACACACTCTCCACCAAGATAATACACACTCCAGACCAAGATAATACACTCTCCCCACCAAGATAATACACACTCCCCACCAAGATAATACACACTCCCCACCAAGATAATACACACTCCCCACCAAGATAATACACACTCCCCACCAAGATAACACACACTCCAGACCAAGATAATACACACTCTCCACCAAGATAATACACACTCCAGACCAAGATAATACACACTCTCCACCAAGATAATACACACTCCCCACCAAGATAATACACACTCCCCACCAAGATAACACACACTCCAGACCAAGATAATACACACTCTCCACCAAGATAATACACACTCCAGACCAAGATAATACACACTCCCCACCAAGATAATACACACTCCCCACCAAGATAATACACACTCCCCACCAAGATAATACACACTCCCCACCAAGATAATACACTCTCCAGACCAAGATAATACACTCTCCCCACCAAGATAATACACACTCCCCACCAAGATAATACACACTCCCCACCAAGATAATACACACTCCCCACCAAGATAATACACACTCCCCACCAAGATAACACACACTCCAGACCAAGATAATACACTCTCCCCACCAAGATAATACACACTCCCCACCAAGATAATACACACTCCCCACCAAGATAACACACACTCCAGACCAAGATAATACACTCTGCCCACCAAGATAATACACACTCCAGACCAAGATAATACACTCTCCCCACCAAGATAATACACACTCCAGACCAAGATAATACACACTCCCCACCAAGATAATACACACGCTCCACCAGGATAATACACACTCCAGACCAAGATAATACACACTCTCCACCAAGATAATACACACTCTCCACCAGGATAATACACACTCCAGACCAAGATAATACACACTCCCCACCAAGATAATACATACTCCAGACCAAGATAATACACACTCTCCACCAAGATAATACACACTCCAGACCAAGATAATACACACTCTCCACCAAGATAATACACACTCCCCACCAAGATAACACACACTCCCCACCAAGATAATACACACTCCCCACCAACATAATACAATTTCCAGACCAAGATAATACACACTCCCCACCAAGATAACACACACTCCCCACCAAGATAATACACACTCCCCACCAAGATAATACACACTCCCCACCAAGATAATACACACTCTCCACCAAGATAATACACACTCCCCACCAAGATAATACACACTCTCCACCAAGATAATACACACTCCAGACCAAGATAATACACACTCTCCACCAAGATAATACACACTCTCCCCACCAAGATAATACACACTCCCCACCAAGATAATACACACTCCCCACCAAGATAATCCACACTCCCCACCAAGATAATACACACTCCCCACCAAGATAATACACACTCTCCACCAAGATAATACACACTCCCCACCAAGATAATACACACTCCCCACCAGGATAATACACACTCCAGACCAAGATAATACACACTCCCCACCAAGATAATACACACTCCCCACCAAGATAATACACACTCCAGACCAAGATAATACACTCTCCCCACCAAGATAATACACTCTCCCCACCAAGATAATACACACTCCCCACCAAGATAATACACACTCCCCACCAAGATAATACACACTCTCCACCAAGATAATACACTCTCCCCACCAAGATAATACACACTCCCCACCAGGATAATACACACTCTCCACCAAGATAATACACACTCCCCACCAAATAACACACACTCCAGACCAAGATAATACACACTCCCCACCAAGATAATACACACTCCCCACCAAGATAATACACACTCCCCACCAAGATAATACACTCTCCCCACCAAGATAATACACACTCTCCACCAAGATAACACAGACTCCAGACCAAGATAATACACACTCTCCACCAAGATAATACACACTCCAGACCAAGATAATACACACTCTCCACCAAGATAATACACACTCCCCACCAAGATAATACACACTCCCCACCAAGATAACACACACTCCAGACCAAGATAATACACACTCTCCACCAAGATAATACACACTCCAGACCAAGATAATACACTCTCCCCACCAAGATAATACACACTCCCCACCAAGATAATACACACTCCCCACCAAGATAATACACACTCCCCACCAAGATAATACACACTCCCCACCAAGATAACACACACTCCAGACCAAGATAATACACACTCTCCACCAAGATAATACACACTCCAGACCAAGATAATACACACTCTCCACCAAGATAATACACACTCCCCACCAAGATAATACACACTCCCCACCAAGATAACACACACTCCAGACCAAGATAATACACACTCTCCACCAAGATAATACACACTCCAGACCAAGATAATACACACTCCCCACCAAGATAATACACACTCCCCACCAAGATAATACACACTCCCCACCAAGATAATACACACTCTCCACCAAGATAATACACTCTCCCCACCAAGATAATACACACTCCCCACCAAGATAATACACACTCCACACCAAGATAATACACACTCCCCACCAAGATAATACACACTCCCCACCAAGATAATACACTCTCCCCACCAAGATAATACACACTCTCCACCAAGATAATACACACTCTCCACCAAGATAATACACTCTCCCCACCAAGATAATACACACTCCCCACCAAGATAATACACACTCCCCACCAAGATAATACACACTCTCCACCAAGATAATACACACTCCCCACCAAGATAATACACACTCCCCACCAAGATAATACACACTCCCCACCAAGATAATACACTCTCCCCACCAAGATAATACACACTCTCCACCAAGATAATACACACTCTCCACCAAGATAATACACTCTCCCCACCAAGATAATACACACTCCCCACCAAGATAATACACACTCCCCACCAAGATAATACACACTCTCCACCAAGATAATACACACTCCCCACCAAGATAATACACACTCCCCACCAAGATAATACACACTCCCCACCAGGATAATACACACTCCCCACCAAGATAATACACACTCCCCACCAAGATAATACACACTCCAGACCAAGATAATACACACTCCCCACCAAGATAATACACACTCCAGACCAAGATAATACACACTCCCCACCAAGATAATACACACTCCCCACCAAGATAATACACACTCCCCACCAAGATAACACACACTCCCCACCAAGATAATACACACTCTCCACCAAGATAATACACACTCCCCACCAAGATAACACACACTCCCCACCAAGATAATACACACTCCAGACCAAGATAATACACACTCCCCACCAAGATAATACACACTCCCCACCAAGATAATACACACTCCAGACCAAGATAATACACACTCCCCACCAAGATAATACACACTCCCCACCAAGATAATACACACTCCCCACCAAGATAATACACTCTCCCCACCAAGATAATACACACTCTCCACCAAGATAATACACACTCCCCACCAAGATAATACACACTCCCCACCAAGATAATACACACTCCCCACCAAGATAACACACACTCCCCACCAAGATAATACACACTCCCCACCAAGATAATACACACTCCCCACCAAGATAATACACACTCCCCACCAAGATAATACACACTCTCCACCAAGATAATACACACTCCCCACCAAGATAATACACACTCCAGACCAAGATAATACACACTCCCCACCAAGATAATACACACTCCCCACCAAGATAATACACACTCCCCACCAAGATAATACACACTCTCCACCAAGATAATACACACTCCCCACCAAGATAATACACACTCCCCACCAAGATAATACACACTCTCCACCAAGATAATACACACTCCCCACCAAGATAATACACACTCCAGACCAAGATAATACACACTCCCCACCAAGATAACACACACTCCCCACCAAGATAACACACACTCCCCACCAAGATAATACACACTCCCCACCAAGATAATACACACTCCAGACCAAGATAATACACACTCCCCACCAAGATAACACACTCTCCACCAAGATAATACACACTCCCACCAAGATAACACACACTCCCCACCAAGATAATACACACTCCCCACCAAGATAATACACACTCCCCACCAAGATAATACACACTCCCCACCAAGATAACACACACTCCCCACCAAGATAATACACACTCCCCACCAAGATAACACACACTCCCCACCAAGATAATACACACTCTCCACCAAGATAATACACACTCTCCCCACCAAGATAATACACACTCCCCACCAAGATAATACACACTCCCCACCAAGATAATACACACTCCCCACCAAGATAATACACACTCTCCACCAAGATAATACACACTCCCCACCAAGATAATACACACTCCCCACCAAGATAATACACACTCCCCACCAAGATAACACACACTCCAGACCAAGATAATACACTCTCCCCACCAAGATAATACACACTCCCCACCAAGATAATACACACTCCCCACCAAGATAACACACACTCCAGACCAAGATAATACACTCTGCCCACCAAGATAATACACACTCCAGACCAAGATAATACACTCTCCCCACCAAGATAATACACACTCCAGACCAAGATAATACACACTCCCCACCAAGATAATACACACGCTCCACCAGGATAATACACACTCCAGACCAAGATAATACACACTCTCCACCAAGATAATACACACTCTCCACCAGGATAATACACACTCCAGACCAAGATAATACACACTCCCCACCAAGATAATACACACTCCCCACCAAGATAATACACACTCTCCACCAAGATAATACACACTCCAGACCAAGATAATACACACTCTCCACCAAGATAATACACACTCCCCACCAAGATAACACACACTCCCCACCAAGATAATACACACTCCCCACCAACATAATACAATTTCCAGACCAAGATAATACACACTCCCCACCAAGATAACACACACTCCCCACCAAGATAATACACACTCCCCACCAAGATAATACACACTCCCCACCAAGATAATACACACTCTCCACCAAGATAATACACACTCCCCACCAAGATAATACACACTCTCCACCAAGATAATACACACTCCTGACCAAGATAATACACACTCTCCACCAAGATAATACACACTCTCCCCACCAAGATAATACACACTCCCCACCAAGATAATACACACTCCCCACCAAGATAATCCACACTCCCCACCAAGATAATACACACTCCCCACCAAGATAATACACACTCTCCACCAAGATAATACACACTCCCCACCAAGATAATACACACTCCCCACCAGGATAATACACACTCCAGACCAAGATAATACACACTCCCCACCAAGATAATACACACTCCCCACCAAGATAATACACTCTCCCCACCAAGATAATACACACTCCCCACCAAGATAATACACACTCCCCACCAAGATAACACACACTCTCCACCAAGATAATACACTCTCCCCACCAAGATAATACACACTCCCCACCAGGATAATACACACTCTCCACCAAGATAATACACACTCCCCACCAAATAACACACACTCCAGACCAAGATAATACACACTCCCCACCAAGATAATACACACTCCCCACCAAGATAATACACACTCCCCACCAAGATAATACACTCTCCCCACCAAGATAATACACACTCTCCACCAAGATAATACACACTCTCCACCAAGATAATACACACTCTCCACCAAGATAATACACACTCCCCACCAAGATAATACACACTCCAGACCAAGATAATACACACTCCCCACCAAGATAATACACACTCCCCACCAAGATAATACACTCTCCCCACCAAGATAATACACACTCTCCACCAAGATAATACACACTCCAGACCAAGATAATACACACTCTCCACCAAGATAATACACACTCCCCACCAAGATAATACACACTCCCCACCAAGATAACACACACTCCAGACCAAGATAATACACACTCTCCACCAAGATAATACACACTCCAGACCAAGATAATACACACTCCCCACCAAGATAATACACACTCCCCACCAAGATAATACACACTCCCCACCAAGATAATACACACTCTCCACCAAGATAATACACTCTCCCCACCAAGATAATACACACTCCCCACCAAGATAATACACACTCCACACCAAGATAATACACACTCCCCACCAAGATAATACACACTCCCCACCAAGATAATACACTCTCCCCACCAAGATAATACACACTCTCCACCAAGATAATACACACTCTCCACCAAGATAATACACTCTCCCCACCAAGATAATACACACTCCCCACCAAGATAATACACACTCCCCACCAAGATAATACACACTCTCCACCAAGATAATACACACTCCCCACCAAGATAATACACACTCCCCACCAAGATAATACACACTCCCCACCAAGATAATACACACTCCCCACCAAGATAATACACTCTCCCCACCAAGATAATACACACTCTCCACCAAGATAATACACACTCTCCACCAAGATAATACACTCTCCCCACCAAGATAATACACACTCCCCACCAAGATAATACACACTCCCCACCAAGATAATACACACTCTCCACCAAGATAATACACACTCCCCACCAAGATAATACACACTCCCCACCAAGATAATACACACTCCCCACCAGGATAATACACACTCCCCACCAAGATAATACACACTCCCCACCAAGATAATACACACTCCAGACCAAGATAATACACACTCCCCACCAAGATAATACACACTCCAGACCAAGATAATACACACTCCCCACCAAGATAATACACACTCCCCACCAAGATAATACACACTCCCCACCAAGATAACACACACTCCCCACCAAGATAATACACACTCTCCACCAAGATAATACACACTCCCCACCAAGATAACACACACTCCCCACCAAGATAATACACACTCCAGACCAAGATAATACACACTCCCCACCAAGATAATACACACTCCCCACCAAGATAATACACACTCCAGACCAAGATAATACACACTCCCCACCAAGATAATACACACTCCCCACCAAGATAATACACACTCCCCACCAAGATAATACACTCTCCCCACCAAGATAATACACACTCTCCACCAAGATAATACACACTCCCCACCAAGATAATACACACTCCCCACCAAGATAATACACACTCCCCACCAAGATAACACACACTCCCCACCAAGATAATACACACTCCCCACCAAGATAATACACACTCCCCACCAAGATAATACACACTCCCCACCAAGATAATACACACTCTCCACCAAGATAATACACACTCCCCACCAAGATAATACACACTCCAGACCAAGATAATACACACTCCCCACCAAGATAATACACACTCCCCACCAAGATAATACACACTCCCCACCAAGATAATACACACTCTCCACCAAGATAATACACACTCCCCACCAAGATAATACACACTCCCCACCAAGATAATACACACTCTCCACCAAGATAATACACACTCCCCACCAAGATAATACACACTCCAGACCAAGATAATACACACTCCCCACCAAGATAACACACACTCCCCACCAAGATAA
Source organism: Heterodontus francisci (assembly GCF_036365525.1). Classification (NCBI taxonomy): domain Eukaryota; kingdom Metazoa; phylum Chordata; class Chondrichthyes; order Heterodontiformes; family Heterodontidae; genus Heterodontus; species Heterodontus francisci. The sequence continues at coordinate 21,534 of NW_027141405.1, forward strand.
CACACACTCCCCACCAAGATAATACACACTCCCCACCAAGATAATACACACTCCAGACCAAGATAATACACACTCCCCACCAAGATAACACACTCTCCACCAAGATAATACACACTCCCCACCAAGATAACACACACTCCCCACCAAGATAATACACACTCCCCACCAAGATAATACACACTCCCCACCAAGATAATACACACTCCCCACCAAGATAACACACACTCCCCACCAAGATAATACACACTCCCCACCAAGATAACACACACTCCCCACCAAGATAATACACACTCTCCACCAAGATAATACACACTCTCCCCACCAAGATAATACACACTCCCCACCAAGATAATACACACTCCCCACCAAGATAATACACACTCCCCACCAAGATAATACACACTCTCCACCAAGATAATACACACTCCCCACCAAGATAATACACACTCCCCACCAAGATAATACACACTCCCCACCAAGATAACACACACTCCAGACCAAGATAATACACTCTCCCCACCAAGATAATACACACTCCCCACCAAGATAATACACACTCCCCACCAAGATAACACACACTCCAGACCAAGATAATACACTCTGCCCACCAAGATAATACACACTCCAGACCAAGATAATACACTCTCCCCACCAAGATAATACACACTCCAGACCAAGATAATACACACTCCCCACCAAGATAATACACACGCTCCACCAGGATAATACACACTCCAGACCAAGATAATACACACTCTCCACCAAGATAATACACACTCTCCACCAGATAATACACACTCCAGACCAAGATAATACACACTCCCCACCAAGATAATACACACTCCCCACCAAGATAATACACACTCTCCACCAAGATAATACACACTCCAGACCAAGATAATACACACTCTCCACCAAGATAATACACACTCCCCACCAAGATAACACACACTCCCCACCAAGATAATACACACTCCCCACCAACATAATACAATTTCCAGACCAAGATAATACACACTCCCCACCAAGATAACACACACTCCCCACCAAGATAATACACACTCCCCACCAAGATAATACACACTCCCCACCAAGATAATACACACTCTCCACCAAGATAATACACACTCCCCACCAAGATAATACACACTCTCCACCAAGATAATACACACTCCTGACCAAGATAATACACACTCTCCACCAAGATAATACACACTCTCCCCACCAAGATAATACACACTCCCCACCAAGATAATACACACTCCCACCAAGATAATCCACACTCCCCACCAAGATAATACACACTCCCCACCAAGATAATACACACTCTCCACCAAGATAATACACACTCCCCACCAAGATAATACACACTCCCCACCAGGATAATACACACTCCAGACCAAGATAATACACACTCCCCACCAAGATAATACACACTCCCCACCAAGATAATACACTCTCCCACCAAGATAATACACTCTCCCCACCAAGATAATACACACTCCCCACCAAGATAACACACACTCTCCACCAAGATAATACACTCTCCCCACCAAGATAATACACACTCCCCACCAGGATAATACACACTCTCCACCAAGATAATACACACTCCCCACCAAATAACACACACTCCAGACCAAGATAATACACACTCCCCACCAAGATAATACACACTCCCCACCAAGATAATACACACTCCCCACCAAGATAATACACTCTCCCCACCAAGATAATACACACTCTCCACCAAGATAATACACACTCTCCACCAAGATAATACACACTCTCCACCAAGATAATACACACTCCCCACCAAGATAATACACACTCCAGACCAAGATAATACACACTCCCCACCAAGATAATACACACTCCCCACCAAGATAATACACTCTCCCCACCAAGATAATACACACTCTCCACCAAGATAATAAACACTCTCCACCAAGATAATACACACTCCCCACCAAGATAATACACACTCCCCACCAAGATAATACACTCTCCCCACCAAGATAATACACACTCTCCACCAAGATAATACACACTCTCCACCAAGATAATACACACTCCCCACCAAGATAATACACACTCCAGACCAAGATAATACACACTCCCCACCAAGGTAATACACACTCCCCACCAAGATAATATACACTCCAGACCAAGATAATACACTCTCCCCACCAAGATAATACACTCTCCCCACCAGATAATACACTCTCATCACCCAGAATAATACACTCTCATCACCAAGATAATACACTCTCATCACCAGAATAATACACTCTCATCACCAGAATAATACACTCTCATCCCCAAGATAATACACTCTCATCACCAAGATAATACACTCTCATCACCCAGAATAATACACTCTCATCACCCAGAATAATACACTCTCATCACCCAGAATAATACACTCTCATCACCCAGAATAATACACTCTCATCACCCAGAATAATACACTCTCATCACCCAGAATAATACACTCTCATCACCAAGAATAATACACTCTCATCACCAAGATAATACACTCTCATCACCCAGAATAATACACTCTCATCACCCAGATAATACACTCTCATCACCAAGATAATACACTCTCATCACCAGAATAATACACTCTCATCACCAAGAATAATACACTCTCATCACCAAGATAATACACACTCATCACCAAGAATAATACACTCTCATCACCAGAATAATACACTCTCATCACCAAGATAATACACTCTCATCACCCAGAATAATACACTCTCATCACCAAGATAATACACTCTCATCACCAAGATAATACACACTCATCACCAAGATAATACACTCTCATCACCCAGAATAATACACTCTCATCACCAAGATAATACACTCTCATCACCCAGAATAATACACTCTCATCACCCAGAATAATACACTCTCATCACCCAGAATAATACACTCTCATCACCAAGATAATACACTCTCATCACCCAGAATAATACACTCTCATCACCCAGAATAATACACTCTCATCACCAAGATAATACACTCTCATCACCCAGAATAATACACTCTCATCACCAGAATAATACACTCTCATCACCCAGAATAATACACTCTCATCACCCAGAATAATACACTCTCATCACCAAGATAATACACTCTCATCACCCAGAATAATACACTCTCATCACCCAGAATAATACACTCTCATCACCAAGAATAATACACTCTCATCACCAAGATAATACACTCTCATCACCAAGAATAATACACTCTCATCACCCAGAATAATACACTCTCATCACCCAGAATAATACACTCTCATCACCCAGAATAATACACTCTCATCACCAAGATAATACACTCTCATCACCCAGAATAATACACTCTCATCACCCAGAATAATACACTCTCATCACCAAGATAATACACTCTCATCACCCAGAATAATACACTCTCATCACCCAGAATAATACACTCTCATCACCCAGAATAATACACTCTCATCACCAAGATAATACACTCTCATCACCAGAATAATACACTCTCATCACCAAGAATAATACACTCTCATCACCAAGAATAATACACTCTCATCACCAAGATAATACACTCTCATCACCAAGAATAATACACTCTCATCACCCAGAATAATACACTCTCATCACCCAGAATAATACACTCTCATCACCAAGATAATACACTCTCATCACCAAGATAATACACTCTCATCACCCAGAATAATACACTCTCATCACCCAGATAATACACTCTCATCACCAAGATAATACACTCTCATCACCCAGAATAATACACTCTCATCACCAAGAATAATACACTCTCATCACCCAGAATAATACACTCTCATCACCAAGAATAATACACTCTCATCACCAAGATAATACACTCTCATCACCAAGAATAATACACTCTCATCACCCAGAATAATACACTCTCATCACCCAGAATAATACACTCTCATCACCCAGAATAATACACTCTCATCACCAAGAATAATACACTCTCATCACCCAGAATAATACACTCTCATCACCCAGAATAATACACTCTCATCACCCAGAATAATACACTCTCATCACCCAGAATAATACACTCTCATCACCCAGAATAATACACTCTCATCACCCAGAATAATACACTCTCATCACCAAGAATAATACACTCTCATCACCCAGAATAATACACTCTCATCACCAAGATAATACACTCTCATCACCCAGAATAATACACTCTCATCACCCAGAATAATACACTCTCATCACCAAGAATAATACACTCTCATCACCCAGAATAATACACTCTCATCACCAAGATAATACACTCTCATCACCCAGAATAATACACTCTCATCACCCAGAATAATACACTCTCATCACCAAGAATAATACACTCTCATCACCCAGAATAATACACTCTCATCACCAAGATAATACACTCTCATCACCCAGAATAATACACTCTCATCACCCAGAATAATACACTCTCATCACCAAGAATAATACACTCTCATCACCAAGATAATACACTCTCATCACCCAGAATAATACACTCTCATCACCCAGAATAATACACTCTCATCACCCAGAATAATACACTCTCATCACCCAGAATAATACACTCTCATCACCCAGAATAATACACTCTCATCACCCAGAATAATACACTCTCATCACCCAGAATAATACACTCTCATCACCCAGAATAATACACTCTCATCACCCAGAATAATACACTCTCATCACCCAGAATAATACACTCTCATCACCCAGAATAATACACTCTCATCACCAAGAATAATACACTCTCATCACCCAGAATAATACACTCTCATCACCCAGAATAATACACTCTCATCACCCAGAATAATACACTCTCATCACCCAGAATAATACACTCTCATCACCAAGAATAATACACTCTCATCACCCAGAATAATACACTCTCATCACCAGAATAATACACTCTCATCACCCAGAATAATACACTCTCATCACCCAGAATAATACACTCTCATCACCAAGATAATACACTCTCATCACCAAGATAATACACTCTCATCACCAAGAATAATACACTCTCATCACCCAGAATAATACACTCTCATCACCAAGATAATACACTCTCATCACCAAGATAATACACTCTCATCACCAAGAATAATACACTCTCATCACCCAGAATAATACACTCTCATCACCCAGAATAATACACTCTCATCACCAAGAATAATACACTCTCATCACCCAGAATAATACACTCTCATCACCCAGAATAATACACTCTCATCACCCAGAATAATACACTCTCATCACCCAGAATAATACACTCTCATCACCAAGAATAATACACTCTCATCACCCAGAATAATACACTCTCATCACCCAGAATAATACACTCTCATCACCCAGAATAATACACTCTCATCACCAAGAATAATACACTCTCATCACCCAGAATAATACACTCTCATCACCCAGAATAATACACTCTCATCACCCAGAATAATACACTCTCATCACCCAGAATAATACACTCTCATCACCCAGAATAATACACTCTCATCACCCAGAATAATACACTCTCATCACCCAGAATAATACACTCTCATCACCCAGAATAATACACTCTCATCACCCAGAATAATACACTCTCATCACCCAGAATAATACACTCTCATCACCAAGATAATACACTCTCATCACCAAGATAATACACTCTCATCACCAAGAATAATACACTCTCATCACCCAGAATAATACACTCTCATCACCCAGAATAATACACTCTCATCACCCAGAATAATACACTCTCATCACCAAGAATAATACACTCTCATCACCCAGAATAATACACTCTCATCACCCAGAATAATACACTCTCATCACCAAGAATAATACACTCTCATCACCCAGAATAATACACTCTCATCACCAAGAATAATACACTCTCATCACCCAGAATAATACACTCTCATCACCCAGAATAATACACTCTCATCACCCAGAATAATACACTCTCATCACCCAGAATAATACACTCTCATCACCCAGAATAATACACTCTCATCACCCAGAATAATACACTCTCATCACCCAGAATAATACACTCTCATCACCCAGAATAATACACTCTCATCACCAAGAATAATACACTCTCATCACCAGAATAATACACTCTCATCACCCAGAATAATACACTCTCATCACCCAGAATAATACACTCTCATCACCCAGAATAATACACTCTCATCACCAAGAATAATACACTCTCATCACCCAGAATAATACACTCTCATCACCCAGAATAATACACTCTCATCACCCAGAATAATACACTCTCATCACCCAGAATAATACACTCTCATCACCCAGAATAATACACTCTCATCACCCAGAATAATACACTCTCATCACCCAGAATAATACACTCTCATCACCCAGAATAATACACTCTCATCACCCAGAATAATACACTCTCATCACCCAGAATAATACACTCTCATCACCCAGAATAATACACTCTCATCACCCAGAATAATACACTCTCATCACCAAGAATAATACACTCTCATCACCCAGAATAATACACTCTCAATCTCATCACCAAGATAATACACTCTCATCACCCAGAATAATACACTCTCATCACCAAGATAATACACTCTCATCACCAAGAATAATACACTCTCATCACCCAGAATAATACACTCTCATCACCAAGATAATACACTCTCATCACCAAGAATAATACACTCTCATCACCCAGAATAATACACTCTCATCACCCAGAATAATACACTCTCATCACCCAGAATAATACACTCTCATCACCAGAATAATACACTCTCATCACCCAGAATAATACACTCTCATCACCCAGAATAATACACTCTCATCACCAAGAATAATACACTCTCATCACCCAGAATAATACACTCTCATCACCAAGAATAATACACTCTCATCACCCAGAATAATACACTCTCATCACCCAGAATAATACACTCTCATCACCAAGAATAATACACTCTCATCACCCAGAATAATACACTCTCATCACCAAGAATAATACACTCTCATCACCCAGAATAATACACTCTCATCACCCAGAATAATACACTCTCATCACCCAGAATAATACACTCTCATCACCCAGAATAATACACTCTCATCACCCAGAATAATACACTCTCATCACCCAGAATAATACACTCTCATCACCAGAATAATACACTCTCATCACCCAGAATAATACACTCTCATCACCCAGAATAATACACTCTCATCACCCAGAATAATACACTCTCATCACCCAGAATAATACACTCTCATCACCCAGAATAATACACTCTCATCACCAAGATAATACACTCTCATCACCCAGAATAATACACTCTCATCACCCAGATAATACACTCTCATCACCCAGAATAATACACTCTCATCACCAAGAATAATACACTCTCATCACCCAGAATAATACACTCTCATCACCCAGAATAATACACTCTCATCACCCAGAATAATACACTCTCATCACCCAGAATAATACACTCTCATCACCCAGAATAATACACTCTCATCACCCAGAATAATACACTCTCATCACCCAGAATAATACACTCTCATCACCCAGAATAATACACTCTCATCACCCAGATAATACACTCTCATCACCCAGAATAATACACTCTCATCACCAAGAATAATACACTCTCATCACCCAGAATAATACACTCTCATCACCCAGAATAATACACTCTCATCACCCAGAATAATACACTCTCATCACCCAGAATAATACACTCTCATCACCCAGAATAATACACTCTCATCACCCAGAATAATACACTCTCATCACCCAGAATAATACACTCTCATCACCCAGAATAATACACTCTCATCACCCAGAATAATACACTCTCATCACCCAGAATAATACACTCTCATCACCCAGAATAATACACTCTCATCACCCAGAATAATACACTCTCATCACCCAGAATAATACACTCTCATCACCCAGAATAATACACTCTCATCACCCAGAATAATACACTCTCATCACCCAGAATAATACACTCTCATCACCCAGAATAATACACTCTCATCACCCAGAATAATACACTCTCATCACCCAGAATAATACACTCTCATCACCCAGAATAATACACTCTCATCACCCAGAATAATACACTCTCATCACCCAGAATAATACACTCTCATCACCCAGAATAATACACTCTCATCACCCAGAATAATACACTCTCATCACCAAGAATAATACACTCTCATCACCCAGAATAATACACTCTCATCACCCAGAATAATACACTCTCATCACCCAGAATAATACACTCTCATCACCAAGAATAATACACTCTCATCACCCAGAATAATACACTCTCATCACCCAGAATAATACACTCTCATCACCCAGAATAATACACTCTCATCACCCAGAATAATACACTCTCATCACCCAGAATAATACACTCTCATCACCCAGAATAATACACTCTCATCACCCAGAATAATACACTCTCATCACCCAGAATAATACACTCTCATCACCCAGAATAATACACTCTCATCACCAAGAATAATACACTCTCATCACCCAGAATAATACACTCTCATCACCCAGAATAATACACTCTCATCACCCAGAATAATACACTCTCATCACCAAGAATAATACACTCTCATCACCCAGAATAATACACTCTCATCACCAAGAATAATACACTCTCATCACCCAGAATAATACACTCTCATCACCCAGAATAATACACTCTCATCACCAAGAATAATACACTCTCATCACCCAGAATAATACACTCTCATCACCCAGAATAATACACTCTCATCACCCAGAATAATACACTCTCATCACCCAGAATAATACACTCTCATCACCCAGAATAATACACTCTCATCACCCAGAATAATACACTCTCATCACCCAGAATAATACACTCTCATCACCCAGAATAATACACTCTCATCACCCAGAATAATACACTCTCATCACCCAGAATAATACACTCTCATCACCCAGAATAATACACTCTCATCACCCAGAATAATACACTCTCATCACCCAGAATAATACACTCTCATCACCCAGAATAATACACTCTCATCACCAAGAATAATACACTCTCATCACCCAGAATAATACACTCTCATCACCCAGAATAATACACTCTCATCACCCAGAATAATACACTCTCATCACCCAGAATAATACACTCTCATCACCAAGATAATACACTCTCATCACCCAGAATAATACACTCTCATCACCAAGAATAATAA
>NW_027141406.1:0-37297 GCF_036365525.1 Heterodontus francisci
TCGACTAGGCCTATATTCACTAGAGTTTGGAAGAATGAGAGGGGATCTCATAGAAACCTATAACATTTTAACAGGACTAGACAGGCTAGATGCAGGGAGGATGTTCCCGATGGCTGGGGAGTCCAGAACCAGGGTCACAGTCTCAGGATACGGGGAATGCCATTTAGAACGGAGATGAGGAGAAATTTCTTCACTCAGAGGGTGATGAACCTGTGGAATTCTCTACCGCAGAAGGCAGTGGAGGCCAAATCATTAAATATATTCAAGCAGAAGATATATATATTTCTTAATGCCAAAGGGATCAAGGGATATGGGGAGAAAGCGGGAACAGGGTACTGAATTAGATGATCAGCCATGATCTTTTTTGAATGGCGGAGCAGGCCCGAAGGGCCGAATGGCCTACTCCTGCTCCTATTTTCTATGTTTCTATTACTCCCAGTGCCTCCCGCAAGTGAGTATAGAAATAGATGGATAGGACAGATGAATGTGTGCCTGGAAAGATGGAGCAGGAGGGAGGGCTTCAGATTCCTGGGACATTGGGACCGGCTCTGGGGGAGATGGGACCTTTACAGGCCGGACGGGTTGCACCTGAACAGAGCTGGGACTGAGTTCCTTGCGGGACGTTTTGCTAGTGCTGTTGGGGATGGTTTAAACTAGTTTGGCAAGGGAATGGGGACCTGAGGGCAGACTCAGCTGGGACAAAAATCAGAAATGAAAATGGAAAGTGGAAAATTAATGGATGAGTCTGGAAGACAGGAAAAGAGGGGCAGTGCTCAAGGGTATTTATTTCAATGCAAGGAGTATAGCAAATAAAGCAGATGAGCTGAGGGCACAGATAGACAGAAACGCGGCTTAAGGAGGGACAGAAATGGCAGCTCAATGTTCCTGGTTACAGGATTTTCAGAAGTGATTGGGAGGGGGAATAAGAAAGAAGGGAGAGTGGCAATTTAGGTCAAGGAAACTATTACAACTGTGAGGAGGGATGATATGTTGGAAGGTTCATCGAATGAAGCCATATGGATTGAGCTAAGCAACGAAAAAAGGGCAGTCACACTACTGAGAGTGCACTATAGACCCCCAAACAGTCAGAGGGAGATAGAAGAGCAGATATGTAGGCAAATCTCTGAGAAGTGCAAGAACAATAAGGCAGTAATAGGAGGGGACTTTAACTACCCCAATAATAACTGGGATAGTTTTAGTGGCCTAACCATCAGCCTCAAGAAAACGAACATCATGGGACAGGACGTCAGTAATGCTCTGTCCATCAATATCGGCGACCACGCTCTGGAACTGGTTCAAGAGTTCACCTGCCTAGGCTCAACTATCACTAGTAACCTGTCTCTCGATGCAGAAATCAACAAGCGCATGGGAAAGGCTTCCACTGCTATGTCCAGACTGGCCAAGAGAGTGTGGGAAAATGGCACACTGACACGGAACACAAAAGTCCGCGTGTATCAAGCCTGTGTCCTCAGTACCTTGCTCTATGGCAGCGAGGCCTGGACAACATATGTCAGCCAAGAGCGACGTCTCAATTCATTCCATCTTCGCTGCCTCCGGAGAATCCTTGGCATTAGGTGGCAGGACCCTATCTCCAACACAGAAATCCTCGAGGCGGCCAACATCCCCAGCTTATACACCCTACTGAGTCAGCGGCGCTTGAGATGGCTTGGCCATGTGAGCCGCATGGAAGATGGACACATTGTACAGCGAGCTCGCCACTGGTATCAGACCCACCGGCCGTCCATGTCTCCGCTTTAAAGACATCTGCAAACGCGACATGAAGCCCTGTGACATTGATCACAAGACGTGGGAGTCAGTTGCCAGCGATCGCCAGAGCTGGCGGGCAGCCATAAAGGCGGGGCTAAAGTGTGGCGCGTCGAAGAGACTTAGCAGTTGGCAGGAAAAAAGACAGAGGCGCAAGGAGAGAGCCAACTGCGAAACAGCCCTGACAACCAATTTTATCTGCAGCACCTGTGGAACAGTCTGTCACTCTAGAATTGGCCTTTATAGCCACTCCAGGCGCTGCTCCACACACCACTGACCACCTGCAGGCGCTTACCCATTGTCTCCCGAGACAAGGAGGCCAAAGAAGAAGAAGTTTTAGTGTGAAAGGAATTGAGGGAGCAGAATTCTTGAGGTGCATTCAGGAGAAGTTTTTTGCCCAGTATGTAGCAAGTCCAACAAGAGAGGGTGCAGTTTTAGACTTAGTTTTAGGAAATGAAGACGGGCAGGTTGAAGGAGTGGCAGTGGGAGAGCATTTTGGTGGGAGTGATCATAATTCAGTCAGTTTTAACATAATTATGGAAAAGGACAGAGATAGAACAGGAGTTAGTGTTGTCAATTGGGGAAAGGCCAATTTTACTAAACTGAGGAGTGATTTAGCGAAAGTGGACTGGAAACAGCTACTTGAAGGTAAATCAGTGTCAGAACAGTGGGAGGCATTCAAATGGGAGATTCAAGGGGTTCAGAGTAAACATTTTCCCACAAAGAAAAAGGGTGAGGTGGCAAAATCTAGAGCCCCATGGATGTCGAGGAGCTTACAGGGTAAGATGAGGCAGAAAAGGAAAGCTCATGTCTGACACCGAGAACTCAATACTACAGAAAGCCGAGAGGAATATAGAAAGTGGAGGGGTGAAATCAAAAAGGAAATTAGGAAAGCAAAGAGAGGGCATTAAAGAATATTGGCAAGCAAAATCAAGGTGAACCCAAAGATGTTTTATCAATGCATTAAGAGTAAGAGGATAACTAAGGAGAGTGTAGGGCCCATAAAAGACCAAAAAGGTAACCTATGGGTAGGAGCGCAAAATATTGGTATGGTTCTTAATGAATACTTTGTGTCTGTTTTCACAAAAGAGGGGGACGATGCAGATATTGTAGTTAAGGAGGAAGAGTGTGAAGTATTGGATGTGATAAACATAGGGAGAGAGGAAGTATTAATGGGATTAGCATCCTTGAAAGTTGATAAGTCACCAGGGCCAGATGAAATGTACCCTAGGCTGTTAAAAGAAGCAAGAGAGGAAATAGCAGAGGGTCTGACTATCATTTTCCAGTCCTCACTGGATACAGGTGTGGTGCCGGAAGATTGGAGAATTGCTAACGTTGTACCTTTGTTTAAAAAGGGAAGGATAGACCAAATAATTACAGGCCAGTCAGTCCAACCTCAGTTGTGGACAAATTATTGGAATCTATTCTGAGAGACAGGATAAACTGTCACTTAGAAAGGCACAGGTTAATCAAGGATAGTCAGCATGGATTTGTTAAACAAAGATCACGTTTGACCAACCTGATCGAATTTTTTGAAGTAACAAGGACGATAGATGAGGTTGGTGCAGTTGATGTGGTCTACATGGATTTTAGCAAGGCTTTTGACAAGGTCTCATATGGCAGACTGGTGAAAAAAATAAAATCCCATGTGATCCAGGGAAATGCAGCAAGGTGGATACAAAACTGGCTCAGTGGCAGGAAACAAAGGCTGTTGATGGGTGTTTTCGTGACTGGAGGGCTGTTTCCAGTGTCGTTCCGCAGGACTCAGTCCTGGATGCCCTGCTTTTTGTGGTCTATATAAACGATTTGGATGTAAATGATCAAGAAGTTTGCAGACGACACAAAGATCAGCCGTGTGGTTGATAGTGAGGAGGATAGCTCTCGGCTGCAGGAAGATATTGATGGTCTGGTCAGATGGGTAGAAAAGTGGCAAATGGAATTCAACCCGGAGAAGTGTGAGGTGATGCATTTGGGGAGGTCAAACAAGGCAAAGGAATACACGATTAATGGGAAAATACTGAGAAGTGTAGAGGAAGTGAGGGACCTTGGATTGAATGTCCACAGATCCTTGAAGGTAGCAGGGCAGGTCGATAAGGTGGTTAAGAAGGCATATGGAATCTTTTCCTTTATTAGCCGAGGTATAAAATACAAGAGCAGGGAGGTTATGCTGGAACTGTATAACTCATTGGTTAGGCCACAACTTGAGTAGTGTGTGCAGTTCTGGTCACCTCATTACAGAAAGGATGTAATTGCACTCGAGAGGGTACAGAGGAGATTTACGAGGATGTTGCCAGGACTGGAAAAATGCAGCTATGAGGAAAGATTGGATAGGCTGGGGTTGTTCTCCTTGGAACAGAGAAGGCTGAGGGGAGATCTGATTGAGATGTATAGAATTGTGAGGGGCCTGGATAGAGTGGCGGTGAAGGGTCTATTCACCTTAGCAGAGAGGTCAGTGACGAGGGGGCATAGATTTAAAGTGATTGGTAGAAAAATTAGAGGGGAGATGAGGAAAAACCTTTTCACTCAGAGGGTGGTGGGGGTCTGGAACTCACTGCCTGAAAGGGTAGTTGAGGCAGAAACCCTCAACTCATTTAAAAGGAGTCTGTATATGCACCTCAAGTGCTGTAAGTTGCAGGGCTACAGACCAAATGCTGGAAGGTGGGATTAGAATAGGTGGATCGTTTTCCAGCCGACACAGAATGTGCCTTAAACTTTCTATGATTCTAAGCCACACACCATCCTGACTTGGAACTATATCGCTGTTCCTTCACTGTCGCTGGATCAAAATCCTGGAACTCCCTTCCTAACAGCACTGTAGGTACACCTACATCCCAAGGACTGCAGCGGTTCAAGAAGGCAGCTCACTACCACCTTCTCAAGGGCAATTCGGAAAGGGAAATTAATGCTGGCCTTGTCAGCAATGCCCACATCCCATGACTGAATATAAAAAAATCACTAGAAGCCAAAGCCAGAGAAACAGAGCGTTCTGGGAGCTGGGAGCGGTGTAAGGTTAGTAAGTTAAGAGATAGGCAAAGGGCTGGAGGAGGTTACAGAAATAAGGAGGGGTGTAAGGCTGGAGATTACAGAGATAGGGAGGAGCAAAGTCGTGAAGGGATTGAAAACAAATGTGGGCATTTTCAATTTGAATTCAATGCAAGTCAGTGAACGCAAGGATGATGGATGAACGGGACTTGGTGCAAGTTACGACACCAGCAGCACACTTGTGAATGAGCTAAATTTTAGAGAGGGTCGAACACAAGAAATTGGAGCAGGAGTAGACAATATGGCCCATCAAGACTGCGCCGCCATTCAATACGATCATGGTTGACGAACATGGCTGAAGCCTAAGGGCTTCAACTCCACTTTCCCGCTCGCTCCCTATATCCCTTCATTCCCTGATAAACCAAAAATCTGTCTATCCCAGCTGCAAATATATTCAACGATGGAACATCCACACCCTCTGGGGTCGAGAATTCCAAAGATTCACAATCCTCTGAGTGAAGTAATTTCAAGTCATCTCAGTCCTAAATGATCAGCCCTTTATCCTGAGACTGTGCCCCTGTGTTTTAGATTCCCCAAACAGCGGAAATAATCTCTCAGTGTCTACCCTATCCAGCCCCTTCAGAATCCTGTATGTTTTAATGAGATCACCTCTCATTATTCTAAATTCCAGAGACTATGGGCCCAATTTACTCAACCTCTCATCATAGGACAACCCCCTCATCCCAATCTAGTGAACCTTCACTGTACTGCCTCTAATGCAAGTATATCCTTTCTTAGATATGGAGACCAAAATTGCACACAGTATTCAAGATGTGGTCTCACCAAAACCCTGTACACTTGTAGCAAGACTTCCCTATTCCTGTACTCCAATCCCCTGAAATAAACGCCAACCTGCCATTTACCTTCCTAATTGCTTGCTGTACCTCCATGCTAACTTTCTGAGTTCCTTGTACAAGCGCACCCAAGTCTCTTTGAACATCAACACTTACCAGTTTCACATGTTTTAAAAGGTAGGAGGCCAGCAAGGAGCACTGGAATAGTCAAACCTGGAGTTAACAACAGCGTGGATGAGGCAGCAGCAGAAATGGGCGATGCAACAAAGTGAATCCCTGGACTGTGTACTTAGCTGATCTCAGTAGGAAGTCATAAGGATCCTACGAACGGCTCCATGAGTGTTTCTACCATTGGCTGGCCTCACAGCTGTTGTTCGATAGGGAATTTTTTCTTATTCATTCGTGAGATTTGAGCGTCAATGCCAAGGACAGTATTTATTGCCCATGTAAAACAGAAAATACTGGAAATACTCAGCAGGTCTGGCAGCATCTGTGGAGAGAGAAACAGAGTTAACGTTTCAGGTCAGTGACCTTTAATCAGAACTGGCAAATGTTAGAAATGTAATAGACTTTGAGCAAGAGGAAAGGCGGAGTGGGGGGGGGCGGTGAAGAAGAAGAACAAAAGGGAAGGTGTGTGATTGGGCAGAGGGAAGAGAGATTAAATGACAAAGATGTCACAGAAGAAAGGCAAAGGGAATGCCAATAGTTGTATGAAAAGACAAAGCCTTAATCTAGAGAGTGTTAATGGCAGAATAATGAACAGCTCTGTCCAATAGTAAAAACCTGAAAAACAAGTTTACAACAGGCACATGGTTAAAAAATAAATAGTATAGAATAAAATAAAATAGGCAGTCATGTTGTGAAATTATAAAACTCAATATTGAGTCCAGAAGGCTGTAGTGTGCCTAATCGGTAGATGAGATGCTGTTCCTCGAGCTTGCGTTGATGTTCACTGGAACACTGCAGCAGGCCCAGGACAGTAACGTTTGCATGGGAGCAGAGTAGTAAACTGGAAGCTTCTGGTTGCTTGCCATTTTAACTCACGCCGTTGAGTTCAACAATTTCACAGCATGACTGTCTTTTTTATTTTATTCTTTTTTTTAAACCATGTATCTGTTGTAAACTTGTTTTTCAGGTTTTTGCTTTCGGACAGCGCTGTTCATTCTGCTGCCTTTAGCACACTCTCTGGACTAAATGCTTCGTCTTTTCATACAACTATTAGCACTTCCTTTGCCTTTGTTCTTTGACATCTTTCTCATTTAATCTCTCCTGCCCTCTGCCCAATCACACATCTTCCCTTTTGTTCTTCTTCCCCCTCCCTCCCCCTTTTCACTTGCTCAAAGACATTTCTAACCTTTGCCAGTTCTGTTGAAAGGTCACAGACCTGAAACGTTAACTGTTTCTCTCTCCACAGATGTTGCCAGACCTGCTGAGTTTTTCCAGCACTTTGTTTGTATTTCAGATTTCCAGCATCCACATTATTTTGCTTTTATTTATTGCTCATCCCTAATTCACCTTTAGAATCACAGAACTGTTACAGCATAGGAGGTGGCCATTCGGCCCATCGTGTCTGCACTGGTTCTAATGAGCATTTCACTGAGTGTCATTCCCCTGCCTTCTCCCCATAACTCTGCACATTCTTCCTTTTCACATAACAGTCTAATTCCCTTTTCAATGCTTCAATTCAACCTGCCTCCAACACGTTCTCAGGCAGCACATTCCAGACCTTAATCACTCGCTGCGTGACAAAGTTTTTCCTCATGTCACTTTTACCAAACACTTTAAATATGTGTTCTCTCATTCTCGATCCTTTCACGAGTGGGAACAGTTTCTCACTATCTACTCTGTCCAGACCCCTCATGATTTTGAATACCTCTATCAAATCACCTCTCAGCCTTCTCTTCACCAAGATAAACAGTCCCAACCTCTAAAATCTATCTTCATAACTGTCGTTCTCCATCCCTGGAACCATTTTCGTGAATCTTTTTTGCACCCTCTTGAAGGCCTTCACATCTTTCCTAAATGGTCTGAGGTGCATTTGTTTTAATGCAAGAAGTGTAGTAGGTAAGGCAGATGAACTTAGGGCTTGGATTAGTACTTGGGAGTATGATGTTATTGCAATTACTGAGACTTGGTTGAGGGAAGGGCATGATTGGCAACTAAATATCCCAGGATATCGATGCTTCAGGCGGGATAGAGAGGGAGGTAAAAGGGGTGGAGGAGTTGCATTACTGGTCAAAGAGGATATCACAGCTGTGCTGAAGGAGGGCACTATGGAGGACTCGAGCAGTGAGGCAATATGAACAGAACTCAGAAATAGGAAGGGTGCGGTAACAATGTTGGGGCTGTACTACAGGCCTCCCAACAGCGAGCGTGAGATAGAGGTGCAAATATGTAAACAGATTATGGAAAGATGTAGGAGCAACAGGGTGGTGGTGATAGGAGATTTTAATTTTCCCAACATTGACTGGGATTCACTTAGTGTTAGAGGTCTAGATGGAGCAGAATTTGTAAGGAGCATCCAGGAGGGTTTTCTACAGCAGTATGTAAATAGTCCAACTCGGGAAAGGGCCATACTGGACCTGCTGTTGGGGAATGAGCCCGGCCAGGTGTTTGAAGTTTTCGTAGGGGACTACTTTGGGAATAGTGATCACAATTCCGTAAGCTTTAAAATACTCATGGACAAAGACGAGAGTGGTCCTAAAGGAAGAGTGCTAAATTGGGGGAAGGCCAACTATACCAAAATTCGGCAGGAGCTGGGGAATGTAGATTGGGAGCAGCTGTTTGAAGGTAAATCCACATTTGATATGTGGGAGGCTTTTAAAGAGAGGTTGATTAGCGTGCAGGAGAGACATGTTCCTGTGAAAATGAAGGATAGAAATGGCAAGATTAGGGAACCATGGATGACAGGTGAAATTGTGAGACTAGCTAAGAGGAAAAAGGAAGCATACATAAGGTCTAGGCGGCTGATGAAAGACGAAGCTTTGAAAGAATATCGGGAATGTAGGACCAATCTGAAACGAGGAATTAAGAGGGCTAAAAGGGGTCATGAAATATCTTTAGCAAACAGGGTTAAAGAAAATCCCAAAGCCTTTTATTCATATATAAGGAGAAAGAGGGTAACTAGAGAAAGGATTGGCCCACTAAAGGACAAAGGAGGAATGTTATGCTTGGAGTCAGAGAAAATGGGTGAGATTCTAAACGAGTACTTTGCATCGGTATTCACCGAGGAGAGGGACATGACGGATGTTGAGGTTAGGAACAGATGTTTGATTACTCTAGGTCAAGTCGGCATAAGGAGGGAGGAAGTGTTGGGTATTCGAAAGGGCATTAAGGTGGACAAGTCCCCAGGTCTGGATGGGATCTATCCCAGGTTACTGAGGGAAGAGAGAGAGGAAATAGCTGGGGCCTTAACAGATATCTTTGCAGCATCCTTAAACACGGGTGAGGTCCCGGAGGACTGGAGAATTGCTAATGTTGTCCCCTTGTTTAAGAAGGGTAGCAGGGATAATCCAGGTAATTATAGACCGGTGAGCCAGAAGTCAGTGGTAGGGAAGCTGCTGGAGAAGATACTGCGGGATAGGATCTATTCCCATTTGGAAGAAAATGGGCTTATCAGTGATAGGCAACATGGTTTTGTGCAGGGAAGGTCATGTCTTACCAACTTAATAGAATTCTTTAAGGAAGTGACAAAGTTGATTGATGAGGGAAGGGCTGTCGATGTCATATACATGGACTTCAGTAAGGCGTTTGATAAGGTTCCCCATGGCAGGCTGATGGAGAAAGTGAAGGCGCATGGGGTCCAAGGTGTACTAGCTAGATGGATAAAGAACTGGCTGGGCAACAGGAGACAGAGAGTAGCAGTAGAAGGGAGTTTCTCAAAATGGAGACGTGTGACCAGTGGTGTTCCACAGGGATCCGTGCTGGGACCACTGTTGTTTGTGATATACATGAATAATTTGGAGGAAAGTATAGATGGACTGATTAGCAAGTTTGCAGACGACACTACGATTGGTGGAGTAGCAGATAGTGAAGGGGACTGTCAGAGAATACAGCAGAATATAGATAGATTGGAGAGTTGGGCAGAGAAATGGCAGATGGAGTTCAATCAGGGCAAATGCGAGGTGATGCATTTTGGAAGATCCAATTCAAGAGTGAACTATACAGTAAATGGAAAAGTCCTGGGGAAAATTGATGTCCAGAGAGATTTGGGTGTTCAGGTCCACTGTTCCCTGAAGGTGGCAACGCAGGTCAATAGAGTGGTCAAGAAGGCATACGGCATGCTTTCCTTCATCGGACGGGGTATTGAGTACAAGAGTTGGCGGGTCATGTTACAGTTGTATAGGACTTTGGTTCGGCCACATTTGGAATACTGCGTGCAGTTCTGGTCGCCACATTACCAAAAGGATGTGGATGCTTTGGAGAGGGTGCAGAGGAGGTTCACCAGGATGTTGCCTGGTATGGAGGGTGCTAGCTATGAAGAGAGGTTGAGTAGATTAGGATTATTTTCATTAGAAAGATGGAGCTTGAGGGGGGACCTGATTGAGGTGTACAAAATCATGAGAGGTATAGACAGGGTGGATAGCAAGAAGCTTTTTCCCCAGAGTGGGGGATTCAATTACTAGAGGACACGAGTTCAAAGTGAAAGGGGAAAAGTTTAGGGGGGATATGCGTGGAAAGTTCTTTACGCAGAGGGTGGTGGGTGCCTGGAACGCGTTGCCAGCGGAGGTGGTAGACGCGGGCACGATGGCGTCTTTTAAGATGTATCTAGACAGATACATGAATGGGCAGGAAGAAAAGAGATACAGACCCTTAGAAAATAGGCGACATGTTTAGATAGAGGATCTGGATCGGCGCAGGCTTGGAGGGCCGAAGGGCCTGTTCCTGTGCTGTAATTTTCTTTGTTCTTTGTTCTAAAGTGCGGTGCCCAGAACTGGACACAATACTCCAGCTGAGGCCAAACTAGTGTCTTATACAAGTTCAATATAACTTCCTTGCTCTTGTACTCTATGCCCCTATTAATGAAGCCCAGGATACTGTATGCTTTATTAACCGCTCTCTCAACCTGTCCCGTGGCCCCTTTAGAATTGTGCCCTTTATGTTATATTCTCTCTCCATGTTCTTCTTACCAAAATGTATCACTTCACATTTCTCTGCATTGAACTTCATCTGCCACCTGTCTGCCCATTCCACCAACTTGTCTATGTCCTTTTGAAGTTCTACACTATCCTCCTCACAGTTCACAATGCTTCCAAGTTTCGTATCATCTGCAAACTTTGAAATTGTGCCCTGTACACAAGGTCTAGGTCATTAATATATATCAGGAAAAGCAAGGGTCCCAACACTGACCCTTGGGGAACTCCACTACAAACCTTCCTCCAGCCTGAAAAACATCCATTAATCACTACTCTTTGTTTCCTGTCACTCAGCCAATTCCGTATGTTGCTACTGTCCTGTTTATTCTATGAGCCATAACTTTGTTCACATGTCTGTTGTGCAGCACTGTATCAAACACCTTTTCAAAGTCCATGTACACCACAGCAACTGTACTGCCCTCATCAGAAGGTGGTGGTGAGTTACCTTCTTGAACTGCTACAGTCCATGGGGTGTAGGTACACCAAAAATGCTATGAAAAAGGGAGTCCCAGGATTTTGACCCAGCAACAGTGAAGGAATGGCAATATAGTTCCAAGTCAGGATGGTGTGTGACTTGGAGGGGAACTTGCAGGTGGTGGTGTTCCCATGCGTCTGCTGCCCTTGTCCTTCTAGTTGGTAGAGGTCGTGGGTTTGGAAGGTGCTGTCGAAGGAGCCTTGGTGAGTTGCTGCAGTGCATCTTGTAGATGGGACACACTGCTGCCACTGTGCATCGGTGGGGGAGGGAATTAATATTTTAAGCCGTAGATGGGATGTGAATAAAATGAGTTGCTTTATCCTGGATGCTGTTGAGCTTCTTGAACGTTGTTGCAGCTGCACTCACGCAGGCAAGTGGAGATTATTCCATCACACTGCTGATTTGTATCTTGTAGATGGTTGACAGGCTTTGGGGAATCAGGAGGTGAGTTATTTATTTATTTATATATAGATACAGCACTGAAACAGGCCTTTCGGCCCACCGAGTCTGTGCCGACCATCAACCACCCATTTATACTAATCCTACATTAATCCCATTACCCTCTCACATCCCCTCAATTCCCCGACCACCTACATATACTATTTACAATGTCCAATTTACCTATTAACCTGCAAGTCTTTTGGCTGTGGGAGGAAACCGGAGCACCCGGCGAAAACCCACGCAGTCACAGGGAGAACTTGCAAACTCCACACAGGCAGTACCCAGAATCGAACCCAGGTCGCTGGAGCTGTGAGGCTGCAGTGCTAACCACTGCGCCACTGTGCTGCAGAATTCCCAGCCTCTGACCTGCTCTTGTAGCCACAGTAATTTTCTGGTCAATGGTGACCGCAGGAAGTTGGTGGGGGATTTGGTGATGGTAATGTCATTGAATGTCAAGGGGAGGTGTTACTTGTGCGACACAAATGTTACTTGCCACTTACCATCTCAAGCCTGAATGTTGTCCAGGTCTTGCTGCATGTGGGCACAGACTGATTCAGTATCTGAAGAGTTGCAAATGGTACTGAACATTGTGCAATTATCAAGAAACACTGCCACTTCTGACCTTATGATGGAGGGAAGGTCATTGATGAAGCAGCTGCAGATAGCTTGGGCCTAGGACATTACTCTAAGGAACTCCTGTAGTGATGTCCAGGGGCTGAGATGATTGACCTCCAACAACCACAACCATCTTCCTTTGTGCTAGGTATGACTCCAACCAGCAGAGAGTTTCCCCCCTGATTCCCATTGATTTCAGTTTTGCGAGGGCTCCTTGATGCCATACTCGGTCAAAATTGCCTTGATGTCAAGGGCAGTCACTCTCACCTCACCTGTAGTGGAAACGGTGTGAGCTTCTGGTGGGAGGCGATCAAACTTGGCAGTTGTGTCACTGTCTGTCCAGGCACTACATGAAGAACACTGACCTAGACAGGCTATTAGACAGCTGTCAATTACTGTGCCACAGAACGAGAAAGGAGGCAAAAAGAGCAAGGTTAAATGCTGAAAAGGGAGCAGCTGCAAGCATGAGGGTGAACAACTGAGAGAGAACGGGGAGGAGAGAGACAAAAAGTGAGCTTGAGGGGGTCTTCGAGCTTTTTCTGGAGAACCAGGGGATGAAGCCCTGGGAGAGAGCACAATTTATGAGGAACAGATCTGGTGTGTCTTCTGAAATGAACAGCACCATGTCCTGGCCCACGCATACCTGCCAGGCTGCAAGACTGAACACCACTCAAACTCTAGCTGGATGGACTGTCACTGCCCACCTCCATCACCAACAGACATGGGAATAAACTGCAGCTCCACCTCTACCCTTATAGATAAGATGCTGACGAACAGAATCTGTAATCTGCTGATCTTCAACTGATTGCAGCAGCTATGAGGTAAATGTCTCACTTGTTGTAATGTTTATTGTCCAGGTTAGAGTCCAGAACTGCCACATATAAAACTGGTTCTGAGGAGGGACGGTGAGGGGACGGAGGGTAAGAGGATGGAGGAAGGGGGGAGGGGGTGAAGGGAGAGTTGGAAATGTAGTCAATTAGCTCTCAGCTTCACATAGGAAATGGAGTTAGAATGATACAGCACAGAAGGACCATTTGGCCCACTGTGCCTGTGCTGGCTCTTTGAAAGAGCTCTCCGATTAGTCTCACTCCCCCCTGCTCTTTCCCCAAAGCCCTGTAAATTTCTTCTTTTCAGGTATTTATCCAATTCCCTTTAGAAAGTTATTATTGAATTTCCTTCTTTTCAGGCAGTGCATTCCAGATCACAACAAAGCGCTGTGTAAAAATATTCTCACTGGCCCTCTGGATTTTCATACATCCCCACATTGCCAAGTTCTGGGAATCTCTCTTCATAATACAGAACACAAAGTTCCCTTTCTTTGCGATTCAACACAAGAAGAACGTAACTTGATTTTCTCCTTTTTAACAGGTTAAGTGGGTCCTTTATGAAACATTGCTTCCAAACTGTGGAGACTGCAGCTCTCAACATAAGGTAGGAGTAATACACCACATTCAACACGGTGATAAACCACAGCCACCATGCTGTGTTTTGTGCATAGGCCAATTAGTCTAACCTCCCCTGGCCCCGCTCTTTGCCCATAGCTCGGAAAGTTTTTCCTTCTCAAGCATTTATCCAATTCCCTTTTGAAGGTTACTACTGAATCTGCTTTCAGTGCCCTTTCAGGCAGTCGCCCCTCTGGTTCTGTTGTCAATCATGTTCTCAAGACTGCACCACCCTCATCTGGCACTGACCCAGCACACGCCACATACCGATATGCCCTATGGCAGAGGCGGGAACGGTCACCTTGGAAGCGATGCTTTTTGCTGGCAGGGGAAGATGCAGGTCAATGAAAGCTGTGTCCTTGGATCAAACTGGAGGCCCAGAGCTGAGCAAAATTTCACTAGCGGCAGGTGTCATCTCTCCTTATGATCAACATATGCTGGGGATCACACACGCCAGTGGTCATTACAGAGCACGGACAGCAAGCATCAGGTCATTCGACCGTGCGAATATGTCACTGTCAATGAGCCCAGTACAGCTGACCAGCAACACAAGCCTCACAGGCCCTGTACAGACCAATACGGAAACCTCACAGCCCCTGTACAGACCAATATGCAAACCTCACAGCCCCTGTACAGACCAATACGCAAACCTCACAGCCCCTGTACAGACCAGCAACACAAGCATCACAGCCCCTGTACAGACCAGAAACACAAGCCTCACAGCCCCTGTACAGACCAGCAACACAAGCCTCACAGCCCCTGTACAGACCAATACATAAACCTCACAGCCCTTGTACAGACCATCAACACAAGCATCACAGCCCCTGTACAGACCAGCAACACAAGCCTCACAGCCCCTGTACAGACCAGCAACACAAGCCTCACAGCCCCGGTACAGACAAATACACAAACCTCACATTCCCTGTACAGACCAATACGCAAACCTCACAGCCCCTGTACAGACCAATACACAAACCTCACAGCCCCTGTACAAACCAGCAACACAAGCCTCACAGCCCCTGTACCGACCAACACAAACCTCACAGCCCCTGTACATACCAATACACAAACCTCAGCCCCTGTACAGACCAATACACAAAGCTCACAGCCCCTGTACAGACCAATACACAAACCTCACAGCCCCTGTACAGACCATTACACAAACCTCACAGCCCCTGTACAGACCAATACACAAACCTCACAGCCCCTGTACAGTCCAATACACAAACCTCACAGCCCCTGTACAGACCAATACACAAACCCCACAGCCCTGTACAGACCAATATACAAACCTCACAGCCCCTGTACAGACCAATACACAAACCTCACAGCCCCTGTACAGACCAATACCCAAACCCCACAGCCCCTGTACAGACCATTACACAAACCTCACAGCCCCTGTACAGACCAATACCCAAACCCCACAGCCCCTGTACAGACCAATACACAAACCCCACAGCCCTGTACAGACCAATATACAAACCTCACAGCCCCTGTACAGACCAATACACAAACCTCACAGCCCCTGTACAGACCAATACCCAAACCCCACAGCCCCTGTACAGACCAATACACCAACCTCACAGCCCCTGTACAGACCAATACCCAAACCTCACAGCCCCTGTACAGACCAATACACAAACCTCACAGCCCCTGTACAGACCAATACACAAACCCCACAGCCCTGTACAGACCAATATACAAACCTCACAGCCCCTGTACAGACCAATACACAAACCTCACAGCCCCTGTACAGACCAAAACCCAAACCCCACAGCCCCTGTACAGACCATTACACAAACCTCACAGACCCTGTACAGACCAACACACAAACCTCACAGTCCCTTTACAGCCCAATACCCAAATCCCACAGCCCCTGTACATACCATTACACAAACCTCACAGCCCCTGTACAGACCAATACACAAACCTCACAGCCCCTGTACAGACCAATAACACAAACTTCACAGCCCCTGTACAGACCAATAACACAAACTTCACAGCCCCTGTACAGACCAATACACAAACCTCACAGCTGTACAGACTGATACACAAACCTCACTGCCCCTGCACAGACCAATAACACAAACCTCACAGCCCCTGTACAGAACAATACACAAACCCCACAGCCCTGTACAGACCAATATACAAACCTCACTGCCCCTGCACAGACCAATAACACAAACCTCACAGCCCCTGTACAGAACAATACACAAACCCCACAGCCCTGTACAGACCAATATACAAACCTCACAGCCCCTGTACAGACCAATACACAAACCTCACAGCCCCTGTACAGACCATTACACAAACCTCACAGCCCCTGTACAGACCAATACACAAACCTCACAGCCCCTGTACAGACCAATACACAAACCTCACAGCCCTGTACAGACCAATATACAAACCTCACAGCTCCTCTACAGACCAATACACAAACCTCACAGCCCCTGCACAGACCAATAACACAAACTTCACAGCCCCTGTACAGACCAATACACAAACCTCACAGCTGTACAGACTGATACACAAACCTCACTGCCCCTGCACAGACCAATAACACAAACCTTAACCCCTGTACACCTTGCACCAGTGGAAAAGAACAGCAGGAGAAGCAATGGATCCAGTATCACCCATTTCACATGAGCACCAAAGGCTATTAGTGGATCTATACACTAACAGGAAGTGGTGTTCAGGAGGGAACATAAATGTTGGCAAATCCTGGCACTTACAATGGCATGTTGCGCTGACTGACCGTCCCTGGCTTGATGTGGACAGGCTGTGCGGCATGATGCTGTGGGCTGTGGTCAGGTGGATGTGGGAGCACGGAACTACTCTCTGACTCCTCGTCAGACACAAAGAACTGGAAGAGAAGAGGAGAAAGGCATCAACAATGAATCAAGAGTCATCTGTGACCAGAGGACAGAGACCTGCTGCCACTACTCTCCAATCTGAGTCGTGAACTCTTCACCCAATTCCTGGCTAGTGATAGGGCCGAGCATCTCAGACACGGATCAGGAATCTTGGCTCATTCTATCCCTCCCTAAATTGGAGCAACTCCTAGAATTATACAGCACATAAGTTCATTGTGCTATCCCATTAATCCCACTCTCCTACTCGTTCCCCATAGCCTTGCAAATTTCTCCTTTTCAGGTGCTTATCTAATCCTTCCACGGCCTCTTCAGGCTGCACACTCCTGTTCCTAACAACTCACTGCGTAAAAAATAAATCCTCATCTCCTCTGATTCTTTTACCACTTGCCTTAAATCTGTGTCCTCTGGTTACCAATATTCCCGCCACTGGAAGCAGTTTCACCTTATTTACTCTAAACAAAATCCTTCATAATTTTCAATACTTCTAAAAACAAATTTCCGATTAAGCTTCTCTGCTCTAAGGAGAACAATCCCAGATTCTCCAGTCTCTCCACGTAACTGAATTGTTGCTCTCTTTCTGCAGCACCTACACTGAACCTGGGACCCCCATGGCTTGTGGGACTCAGGACCACCTTCCCTGTTTGCCTCCACAGACAGTCTCGCAGTTCTCACCTGAACATTGCACACAACATCCGACTGGACGGTTTCCTCCGTGGGCCCCTTCTTCTCCTGTGCGCCACTGGTCTGTTCCTCCTCTTCATCCCCTTCCTCTATGGTGGGAGCGCCGACGGGAGAAGAGGCAGTCTTCTTGCTCTTCTTCTGGCTGCTTTTCTTCCTCCGCCCGTCCGATGGCAGGTGCGTGGAGAGCGGGTGGTGGGTGTGAAGGGAGGAATGACGATGGTCTTTTGAAAGAAAAGAGAGAGATTACATTAAAATAAAGACTTGCATTTATACAACACCTTTCATATCCTCAGGACACCCCAAAGCACTTTACAACCAATTCAGTATTTTTTGAAGTGCAGGCACAGTAAAATGTGGCAGCCAATTTGCACAAAGCAAGATCCCACAAACAGCAATGTGACAGTGGCCACATAATCTGTTCTGGTGATTTTGGTTGAGGGATAAATATTGGCCAGGACACTGAGCAGAACTGCCCTGCTCTTCTTCTAATAGTGCCATGGGATCTTTCATATCCACCTGAGGGGGTTGATGAGGCCTCAGTTTAACGTCTCACCTGAAAGATGGAACCTCTGACACTGCAGTACTCGCTCAGTACTGATTATGTGCTCAAGAACCTATATTTATAAAGCTTCACAGCACGGTTATGAAACAAAATTTGATGCTTCATGACATAAGGAGACATAGGACTGGTGATCAAAAGCATGGTCAAATGTAGGTTTTGAGGAGCATTTTAAAGGAGGAGAGAGAGGTCGAGGCGGAGAGGCTTAGGGATGGAATTCCAGAGCTGAGGGCCTCAGCCGTTAAGGCAGGGCCGCCAATGTCCCCGAGTCTCAAATCCTGACACACATTGCCCAGTACCGCACACCACTGAAGGCCTATTGGGTGAGGCAGTTAAGTGTACCCAGAGGTGCTGCCCAGTGATAAACTGCTTCCTCCAGGACACGAGAAAACTTATGTACTCTCCCTGCAGAAAAACGAATCCAATATTTGCATGATGAGGGGTGGTCCTGCCTTCTGCAGCACCCACACTTGGCAGCTGTGGCCAAACACCGTACCGTGGCACTCCTGCCATCAGGTACATGCAACAACCACAGAATTCTTGCAACAGACAGCCAAAGGAGCTTTACAAGGGCACTGCGAGAGGCACAGAACAAAGTATCTTTTTAAAAAAGGTGAGGAGAGGTCTATCAAGTCCAAGGGGTTACAGAAGACAAGATTCTAAGTGGTACAGTAGTGCAGTGGGTGAAGCTATGGGATGAAGGACACTGAGGTTGTGAATTCAAATACCACCAGGTCAAATTGTGAAACTGAAGTCAATAAATCTGGTAATTCATTAGCTTGCACCTAATGAAAAGAAACAAGACCATGGAACCTGCCAGACTGTCAGTAAAATAAAAGCAGTTGGTCATTAAAACCCAACAGAGAACCTGCCACCCATGCCATTGTGGGATTTGAACTTTCAAACTCTTTGGTTGCTAGCTCAGTACGAAGCACTCAGCTGCTGTACTATTGACCACCTGAACTGCTGCCCCTGACCCCACATAACCACTGCCAAGTTTCCCATTTAGGAACAGGGGAGGTCATTTAGCCTCTCAGCCCTGCATCACTATCCAATTAGATCACAGCTGAACTGCACCTTCATTTACCAGTCTTTGTTCCATATCCCCTGATACATAAACCCAGGAGGCCATTCAGCCCCTCGATCCTGTTCTGCCAATGAGATTATGGCTGATTTGTTACCTACCTCCATATACCCACCTTTGCCCCATATAGAAACATAGGAAAATAGGAGCAGGAGTAGGCCATTCGGCCCTTCAAGCCTGCTCTGCCATTCAATACGATCATGGCTGATCATCCAAACTCAGCAACTTGCTCCCGCTTTCTCCCCGTATCTCTTGATCCCATTAGCTCTAAGAACTATATCTAACTCTTTCTTGAATATATTTAATGATTTGACCTCAACTGCTTTCCGTGGTAGAGAATTCCACAGGTTCACCCTCTCTGGGTGAAGAAATCCCTCCTCATCTCAGTCCCAAATGGCTTACCCCTTATCCTTAGATTGTGACCCCTCATCCTGGACTCCCCCACCATCGGGAACATCCTTCCTGCATCTAGTCTGTCCAGTCCTGTTAGAATTTCGTAGATTTCTATGAGATCCCCTCTCATTCTCTAAACTCTAGCGAATACAAGCCGAATCGACCCAATCTCTCTTCATATGTCAGTCCTGCCATCCCAGGAATCAGTCTGGTGAACCTTCGCTGCACTCCCTCTATAGCAAGAACATCCTTCCTCAGATAAGGAGACCAAAACTGCACACAATACTCCAGATGTGGTCTCACCAAGGCCTTGTATAATTGCAGCAAGACATCCCTGCTCCTGTACTCGAATCCTCTCGCTATGAAGGCCAACGTACCATTTGCCTTCTTAACTGCCTGCTGCACCTGCATGCACAAGGACACCCAGGTCTCGCTGCCCCTCCCCCTTTCCCAATCTATCGCCGTTCAGATAATAATCTGTCTTTGTGTTTTTGCCACCAAAGTGGATAACATCACATTTATCCACATTTTACTGCATCTGCCATGTATTTGTCCACTCACTCAACCTATCCAAATCATATTGGAGCTTCTCTGCATCCTCCTCACAACTCACACTACACCCCAGCTGTGTGTCATCTGCAAACTTGGATATATTACATTTAATTCCATCTTCTATATCATTAATATATATTGTGAATAGCTGGGGTCCTAGTACTGATCCCTGTGGTACCCCACTAGTCACCGCTTGCCACTCCGAAAAAGACATGTTTATTCCTACTCTTTCTTTCCTGTCTGCCAACCAGTTCTCTATCCATATCAGTACCTTACCCCCAATCCCATGTGCTTTAATTTTGCATGCTAATCTGTTATGTGGGACCTTATCGAAAGCCTTCTGAAAGTCCAAATACACCAATCCACTGGTTCTCCCTTATCTATTCGATGAGTTACATCCTCAAAAAACTCCAGTAGATTTGTCAACTGGACAGAACCAAAGTATGTATTTAATTGTTCTGCCATTTCTTTGTTCCCCATTATAAATTCCCCCATTTCTGACTTAACGTGACCCACATTTGTCTTTAATATCCTTTAATACCTTTGGTGAATATAAATCTGTTATCTCAGATTTAAAATTAACAATTGATCTAGCACCAACTGCCATTTGCAGAAGAGAGTTCAACATTTCTACCACCCTTTGCAGGTTAAAGGGTTTCCTAATTTCATTCCTGAAAGGTCTGGCTCGAATGTTTACACTATTTCTAAATCATGATGGGTCTGGACATTCAACATCATGAGGGGTCTGGACAGAGTAGATAGAGAGAAACTCTTCCCACTCATGAAAGGTTCGGGAATGCGATAGCACAGATTTAAAGAACAAATAACAGTACAGCACAGAAACAGGCCATTCGGCCCTCCAAGCCTGCAGCGATCTTGATGCCTGCCTAAACTAACACCTTCTGCACTTCCGGGGACCGTATCCCTCTATTTCCATCCTATTCATGTATTTGTCAAGATGCCTCTTAAAAGTCTCTATGGTACCTGCTTCCACCACCTCCCCCGGCAACAAGTTCCAGGCACTCACCACCCTCTGTGTAAAGAACTTGCCTCACACATCCCCTCTAAACTTTGCCCCTCGCACCTTAAACCTATGTCCCCTAGTAACTGACTCTTCCACCCTGGGAAAAAGCTTCTGACTATCCACTCTGTCCATGCTGCTCATAACTTTGTAAACCTCTATCAATTCGCCCCTCCACCTCCGTCGTTCCAGTGAAAACAATCCGAGTTTATCCAACCTCTCCTCATAGCTAATACCCTCCAGACCAGGCAACATCCTGGTAAACCTCTTCTGTACCCTCTCCAAAGCCTTCACGTCCTTCTGGTAGTGTGGCGACCAGAATTGCATGCAATACTCTAAGTGTGGCCTAACTAAAGTTCTGTACAGCTACAGCATGATGCCAATTTTTATACTCTATGCCATGACCGATGAAGGCAAGCATGCCGTATGCCTTCTTGACTACCTTATCCACCTGCGTTGCCACTTTCAATGACCTGTGGACCTGTACGCCCAGATCTCCCTGCCTGTCAATACTCCTAAGGGTTCTGCCATTTACTGTATACGTCCCACCTGTATTAGACCTTCCAAAATGCATTACCTCACATTTGTCCGGATTAAACTCCATCTGCCATTTCACCGCCCAAGTCCCCAACCGATCTATATCCTGCTGTATCCTTTGACAATCCGCATCATTATCCGCAACTCCACCAACCTTTGTGTCATCTGCAAACTTACTAATCAGACCAGCTACATTTTCCTCCAAATCATTTATATATACTACAAAGAGCAAAGGTCCCAGCACTGATCCCTGCGGAACACCACTAGTCACAGCCCTCCATTCAGAAAAGCACCCTTCCATTGCTACCCTCTGTCTTCTATGACTGAGCCAGTTCTGTATCCATCTTGCCAGCTCACCTCTGATCCCCTGTGACTTCACCTTTTGTACCAGTCTGCCATGAGGGACCTTGTCAAAGGCTTTACTGAAGTCCATATAGATAACATCCACTGCCCTTCCTTCATCAATCATCTTTGTCACTTCCTCAAAAAACTCAATCAAATTAGTGAGACACGACCTCCCCTTCACAAAACCATGCTGCCTCTCGCTAATAAGTTTGTTGGTTTCCAAATGGGAGTAAATCCTGTCCCGCAGAATCCTCTCTAATAATTTCCCTACCACTGACGTAAGGCTCACCGGCCTATAATTTCCTGGATTAACCTTGCTACTCTTCTTAAACAAAGGAACAACATTGGCTATTCTCCAGTCCTCTGGGACCTCACCTGTAGCCAATGAGGATGCAAAGATTTCTGTCAAGGCCCCAGCAATTTCTTCCCTTGCCTCCCTCAGTATTCTGGGGTAGATCCCATCAGGCCCTGGGGACTTATCTACCTTAAAGCTTTGCAAGACACCCAACACCTCCTCCTTTTTGAAAATGAGATGATTGAGACTATCTACACTCCCTTCCCTCGGCTCATCATCCACCATTCCTTCTCCTTGGTGAATACTGATGCAAAGTACTCATTTAGTACCTCGCCCATTTCCTCTGGCTCCACGCATAGATTCCCTCCTCTGTCCTTGAGTGGGCCAACCCTTTCCCTCGTTACTCTCTTGCTCTTTATATACGTATAAAAAGCGTTGGGATTATCCATAATCCTGTTTGCCAATGACTTTTCATGACCCCTTTAGCCCTCCTGACCTCTTGCTTAAGTTCCTTCCTACTGTCTTTAAATTCCTCAAGGGATTCGTCTGCTCCCAGCCTTCCAACCCTTACGAATGCTTCCTTTTTCTTTTTGACTAGGCTCACAATATCCCGCGTTATCTAAGGTACCAGAAACTTGCCAAACTTATCCTTCTTCCTCACAGGAACATGCCGGTCCTGGATTCTAATCAACTGACATTTGAAAGACTCCCACATGTCAGATGTTGACTTACCCTCAAACACCATTAAAGTAATGGGTAAGAGAAGTAAAAGTGACATGAGGAAAATCTTTTTCACACAGCGAGTGGTGAAGATCTGGAATGCGCTGCCTGAGAGTGTGATGGAGGTGGATTGTAGTGAAACATTCAGAAGGGAATTAGACTGTTATATGAAAAGGAAGAATGTGCAGGGTTATGGGGAGAAGGCAGGGATGTAGCACTAGGGGAATTGCCCATTTGGAGAGCAGGTGCAGACACGATGGGCCAAATGGCCTCCTTCTAGGCTCCAAATTCTAGACTCTCCAGCCAGTGGAAACAGTTTCTCTCTATCTACCTTATCTGTTCCCCTTAAAATATTGAAAACTTTGATCAAATCACCCCTTAATCTTCTACAGTCATGTTCAACAAGGGGAACCAGTAGCTGTAGTATACCTGGATTTCCAAAAGGCATTCAATAAGGTGCCACATAAAAAGGTTAATGGGCAAGATAAGGGTTCATGGAATTGGGGTAATATATCAGCATGTATAGATGATTGGTTAACACAGAAAGCAGCAAGTGGGTGTAAACAGGGCATTTTCAAGCTGGCAGGCAGTGAGGAGTGGACTGCCACAAGGATCAGTGCTGGGGCCTCAGCTATTTACAATCTATATATTAATGACATAGATGAAGAGACAGAGAGTAATTTATTTATTTAGAGATACAGCACTGAAACAGGCCCTTCGGCCCACCGAGTCTGTGCCGACCAACAACCACCCATTTATACTAACCCAACAGTAATCCCACATTCCCTATCGTCTACCTACACTAGGGGCAATTTACAACAGCCAATTTACCTATCACCTGCAAGTCTTTGGCATGTGGGAGGAAACCGGAGCACCCGGTGAAAACCCACGCAGACACAGGGAGAACTTGCAAACTCCGCACAGGCAGTACCCAGAATTGAACCCGGGTCCCTGGAGCTGTGAGGCTGCGGTGCTAACCACTGCGCCACTGTACGTATCTACGTTTGCTGATGATACCAAGGTAGGTGGAAAGGTAAGCTGTGGGGAGGAGACAGAGAGGCCGCAAAGAGTCATAGAGTTATACAGCACAGAAACAGGCCCTTCGGCCCATCATGTCTGTGCCGGCCATCAAGCAATTATCTATTCTAATCACATTTTCCAGCACTTGGCCCATAGCCTTGTGTGCTATGGCGTTTCAAGTGCTCATCTAAATACTTCTTAAATGTTCTGAGGGTTCCTGCCTCTACCACTCTACTACTAGCATTTTATACAGCTCCATCATAACCTCCCTGCTCTTATATTCTATGCCTCAGCTAATAAAGGCAAGTATCCCATATGCCTTCCTAACCACCTTATCTACCTGTGCTGCTGCCTTCAGTGATCTATGTACAAGTACACCAAGGTCCCTCTGACCCTCTGTACTTCCTAGGGTCCTACCATCCATTGTATATTCCCTTGCCTTGTTAGTCCTCCCAAAATTCATCACCTCACACTTTTCAGGATTAAATTCCATTTGCCACTGCTCTGCCCATCTATATCATCCTGTAATCTAAGGCTTTCTTCCTCACTATTTACAACACCACCCATTTTTGTGTCATCTGCGAACTTACTGATCATACCTCCCACATTCACGTCTAAATCATTAATGTACACTATAAACAGTAAGGGTCCCAGCATCGATCCCTGTGATACACCACTGGTCACAGGCTTCCACTCGCAAAAACAACCCTCGACCATCACCCTCTGCCTCCTGCCACTAAGCCAATTTTGGATCCAATTTGCCAAATTGTCCTGGATCCCATGGGCTCTTACCTTCTTAACCAATCTCCCATGCGGGACCTTATCAAAAGTCTTACTGAAGTCTATGTAGACTACACCAACTGCTTTACCCTCATCTACACACCTAGTCACCTCCTCGAAATATTCAATCAAGTTTGTTAGACATGATCTCTCCCGACAAAACCATGCTGACTATCCCTGATTAATCCCTGCCTCTCCAAATGGAGATTATTCCTATCCCTTTGAATTTTTTCCAACAGTTTCCCTACTCAACAGCCTGGGATACATCTCATCTGGGCCTGGGGATTTATCCACTTTTAAGCCCACTAAAACAGCTAATACCTCCTCCCTTTCGATGCTAATTTGTTCAAGTATATCACAATCCCCTTCCCTGATCTCTACACCTACATCAGCCTTCTCCATAGTGAACACAGATGAAAAGTAATCATTTAAAACTTCACCTACGTTCTCTGGCTCCACACACAGATTGCCACTTTGGTCCCTAATGGGTCCTACTATTTCCCTGGTTACCCTCTTGCCCTTAATATACTTATAATACTTACCTTGGGATTTTCCTTTATCTTGCCCGCCAGTGTTTTTTCATGGCCCCTCTTCGCTCTCCTGATTACTTTTTTAATTACCCCCCTACACTTTCTATATGCCTCTCGTGCCTCCACTGTTTTCAGCGCTCGGAATCTGCCATAAGCCTCACTTTTTTTCCTGATCCAATCCTCTATATCCCTTGACATCCAGGGTTCCCTGGGCCTGTTAGTCCTACCCTTCACCTTTACGGGAACATGTTAGCTCTGAACTCTCACTACTTCCTCTTTGAATGACTCCCACTGGTCTGATGTAGACTTTCCTACAAGTAGCTGCTCCCAGTCCACTTTGGCCTGATCCTGTTTTATCATATTGAAATCGGCCTTCCCCCAGTTGAGTACCTTTATTTCTGGTCTCTCTTTGTCTTTTTCCATAACTACCTTAAATCTTACAGAGTTCTGGTCACTATCCCTGAAATGCTCCCCCACTGACACTTCTACCACTTGTCCAGCTTCATTCCCTAGGATTAGGTCCAGTACCGCCCTTCTCTTGTAGGACTTTCTACATGCTGGCTCAAAAAGCTCTCCTGTATGCACTTTTGCACTAACACTATCCCAGTTAATATTGGGGAAGTTGAAATCCCCTATTATTACCCTATTATTTTTACACCACTCTGAGATTTGCCTACATATCTGCTCCTCTATATCTCCCTGACTGTTTGGAGACCTGTAGTACACACCCAGCCAAGTGATTGTCCCCTTTTGTTCTTAAGTTCTACACATATGGCCTCATTTGAGGAACCATCTAAGATATCATCCCTACTTACTGTAGTAATTGACTCCTTGATCAACAGTGCAATGCCACCTCCTCTTTTACAACCCCTCTCCCCTCCCACCCCCTACTGTGAGTACTGTGTGCAGTTTTGGTCTCCATATTTAAGAAAGGATATACTTGCACTGGAGGCAGTGCAGCGAAGGTTCACTAAATTGGTCACTGGGATGAGGGGATTGTCCTATGATGAGAGGATGAGTAAACTGGGCCGATACTCTCTGGAGTTTAGAAGAATGAGAGCCGATCTCATTGAAACATACAAGATTCTGAAGGGCCTGGATAGGGTAGACACCGAGAGATTGTTTCTGCCAGTCAGGGAATCTAAAACACGGGGGCACAGTCTCAGAATAAGTGGCCGATCTCCCTTTCGTAAATCCATGTTGACTTTGTCCGATCCTGACATTGTTTTCCAAGTGATCTGCAATTACATCTTTTGTAATGGACTCTAGCATTTTCCCCTTTACTGATGTCAGGCTAACCGGTCTATAATTCCCTGTTTTCTCTCTACCTCCTTTTTTAAATAATGGAGTTACATTCGCTACCCTCCAATCCATTGGAACTGTTCCAGAGTCTATAGAATTTTGAAAAATAACCAGCAATGCATCTACTATTTCTAGGGCCACTTCCTTCAGTACTCTGGGATGTAGATTATCAGGCCCTGGGAATTGATTGGCCTTCAATCTCATCAATTTCCCTAACACCATTTCCCTACTAATACTGATTTCATACAGTTCCTCCTTCTCACTAGACCCAATGTTCCCCAACATTTCTGGGCGGTAATTTGTATCCTCCTTTGTGTAATCTCTCCTTGTAACTTAACCCTTGAAGTCCAAGTATCATTCTGGAAAATCTACACTGCACTCCCTCTGAGGCCAATATATCCTTGCTAAGTTGCGCCCAGGACTGCTCATAGTTACTCCAGGTGTGATCTAACCAAGGTTTTGTGACTTAACTTCTCTACCCCTTTGTACTCATCCTCTAGGTATAAAGGTCAGCATTCCATTCGCCTTTTTGATTACTTTCTGTACCTGTTCATGACATTTTGATGATCTGTGTACCTGAACCCACCCAAGTCTCTTTGGATCTCCACTGTTTCTAGATTTTTACCATTTAGAAAGTACTCTGTTATACCCTTTTTAGGTCCAAAGTAGATGACCTCACATTCACCTACAATGAAACCGATTTCTTGTCACAGTTTTGCCCATACACTTAATCTATCAATATCTTTTTGTAATATTATGTTTCCAACCCAATAAAACTCTCTCCATCTATCTCACTCTTGGAAGTTTCAGCTGAGCACCCCACAATTTCAGAGTCATGGCTGACACTAAGAGATCAAGGTCACTCAGCAGAGAGCAGAATCCTTCTGATCTCTGTGCTAAATCGGCATCAGGCTTGGCATTGCAGGATACTGATGCAGCAGTTTAAAAAAAACAACTCACACTCAAAATCTGCCTCATCGAAGGTGCGCCGGACTTCATCCACATTGCGACTGGGTGCATCATGCAAGAGATCATCGAATCTCTCAACGCCCCAAGTCTTATTCAGGTCATCCTCATCCTCATCTTCAATCCTGAGCGATGATGGAGGAAGCAGGTCCTGATCTGTCTACAAAAGAACAGAAACAACCATCAAGCACCCGATTTATAGCAACACACACCTTGCTGTTTTTGCTGGAGGTGCCCAGTGTAGATTGTGAAGGGTTGAGTTTGCGAATGGGCAGTCCTTGATTGGAGCCTTGCCTGTCCAGATGGCTGTCAGATTGCCCTGTCAGGTTCCAGCTGCCCTCCAGTACCCTGCTTCATGTCTGACCACAGAGAGGGGCCACCAGGTACCACAGTCATGCCCAATCCTGGTCACACCCAGTTTACAGCACGGTCCCTACTTCATAGAAACATACAGCACACAAGAGGACATTTGGCCAATCGTGCCTGAGCCAGTTCTTTGACAGAGCTCTTTCCTCATAGCCCTACAAATCCTTCCCGTTCAAGAGGACAAAGCAGCCCGCTTGATTGGCACGCCATCCACCACCTTAAACATTCACTCCCTCCACCACCAACGCACAATGGCAGCAGTGTGTACCATCTACAAGACGCACTGCAGCAGCGCACCAAGGCTCCTTAGACAGCACCTTCCAAACCCGCAACGTCTACCATCTAGAAGGACAAGGGCAGCAGATGCATGGGGACACCACTACCTGCAAGTTCCCCTCCAAGTCACACACCATCCTGACTTGGAACTATATCGCCGTTCCTTCACTGTCACTGGGCCAAAATCCTGGAACTGCCTCCCTAACAGCACTGTGGGTGTACCTACCCCAAATGGACTGCAGCAGTTCAAGATGGCAGCTCACCACCACCTTCTCAAGGGCAATTAGGGATGGGCAACAAATGCTGGCCTGGCCATGTCCTGGAGGGATATGGGAAGAAGGTCCACGGTCAAACAGATAGGTTTTAAAATGAGTCTTAAAGGAGGAGAGGCGGAGAGATTTAGGGAGGAAATTCCAGAGCTCAGGGCCCAGGCAGCTGAAGACATGGCCGGCAATGGTGGAGTGATTAAAATCGGGGACGTGCAAGAGGCCAGAATTGGAAAGGTGCAGATATCGGAGGGTTGCACGGCTGGAGGAGGTTACGGAAATAGGGAGGAACGAGGTCACGGAGGGAGCTGAAAACATGGATTTTAAAACTGAGGCGTTGTTTAACCAGGAACCAATGTAAGTCAGCAAGCAAAAGGATAATGGGTGAACGGAGCTTGCTACAGATTAAAACACGGGCAGCAGAGTTCTGGATGAGCACAAGTTACTGGAGGGCAGTAAATGAGAGGTCAGCCAGGAAAGCATTGGAATATTCGAGTCGAGAGGTAACAAAGGCATGGATGAGGGTTTCAGCCACAATTGAGTTGAAGTAGGTGTGGAATCAGGCGACACTTCAGAGGTGGATGGAAACAGCCTTGATGTTGGAGTGAATCATAGAAACATAGAATGTTTAAGGCACAGAAAGAGGCCACTTAGCCCATCGTGTCTGTGCCGGCCAAAAAATGATCCATCTATTCTAATCCCACCTTCCAGCATTTGGTCCGTAGCCCTGCAGATTACGGCACATGAGGTGTATATCCGAACTCCTTTTGAATGAGTTGAGGGTTTCTGCCTCAACTACCCTTTCAGGCAGTGAGTTCCAGACCCCCATCACCCTCTGCGTGGAAATATTTTTCCTCATCTCCCCTCTAATTTTTCTACCAATCACTTTAAATCTATCCCCCCTCGTCACTGACCTCTCTGCTAAGGTGAATAGACCCTTCACCTCCACTCTATCCAGGCCCCTCAAAATTTTGTACATTTCAATCAGATCCCCCCTCAGCCTTCTCTGTTGCAAGGAGAACAACCCCAGCCGATCCAAATCTTTCCTCATAGCTGCATTTTTCCAGTCCTGGCAACATCTTCGTAAATCTCCTCTGTATCCTCTCTAGTGCAATTACATCCTTTCTGTAATGAGGTGACCAGAACTGCACACAGTACTCAAGTTGTGGCCTAACCAATGAGTTATACAGTTCCAGCATAACCTCCCTGCTCTTGTATTCTATACCTTGGCTAATAAAGGAAAGGATTCCATATGCCTTCTTAACCACCTTATCCACCTGTCCTGCTACCTTCAGGGATCTGTGGACATTCACTCCAAGGTCCCTCACTTCCTCCAGACTTCTCAGTATTTTCCCATTAATCGTGTATTCCTTTTCCTTGTTTGACCTCCCCAAATCACCTCACAATTCTCCAGGTTGAATTCCATTTGCCACTTTTCTGCCCATCTGACCAGACCATCAATATCTTCCTGCAGCCTAGAACTAACTTCCTCACTATCTACCACAGGGTCAATCTTTGTGTCGTCTGCAAACTTCTTGATCATGCCCCCTACATTTACATCCAAATCGTTAACATACACCACAAAAAGCAGGGAACCCAGTACTGAGCCACTGGAATCAGCCCTCCAGTCGCTAAAACAACCATCAACAATTACCCTTTGTTTCCTGCCACTGAGCCAATTTTGTATCCACCTTGCTGCATTTCCCTGGATCCCATGGGATTTTATTTTTTTAACCAGTCTGCCATGTGGGATCTTGTCAAAAGCCTTGCTAAAATCCATGTAGACCACATCAACTGCACTACCCTCATCTCTCTTCCTTGTTACTTCTTCAAAAAATTTGATCAAATTGGTCAAACAAGATCTTCCCTGAACAAATCCATGCTGACTATCCTTGATTAACCTGTGTCTTTCTATGTGACAGTTTATCCTGTCTCTCAGAATAGATTCCAATAATTTGCCCACTACTGAGGTTAGACTGACTGCCCTGTAATTATTCGGTCTAACCTTCGCTTCCTTTTTAAAAAGAGGTACAACGTTAGCAGTTCTCCAATCCTCCGGCACCACACCTGTATCCAGTGAGGACTGGAAAATGATGGTCAGACCCTCTGCTATTTCCTCTCCTGCTTCTTTTAACAGCCTTGGGTACATTTCATCTGGCCCTGGTGATTTATCAACTTTCAAGGATGCTAATCCCATTAATACTTCCTCTCTCCCTATGTTTATCACATCCAATACTTCACACTCTTCCTCCTTAACTACAATATCTGCATCGTCCCCCTCTTTTGTGAAGACAAACGCAAAGTATTCATTAAGAACCATATCTATATCTTCCGCCCCTACACATAAGTTACCTTTTTGGTCCTTTATAGGCTGTACTTTCTCCTTAGTTATCCTCTTACTTTTAATGTATTGAATAAATATCTTTGGGTTCAGCTTGATTTTGTTTGCCAATATTCTTTCATGCCCTCCCTTTGCTTTCCTAATTTCCTATTTGATTTCACCCCTCCACTTTCTATACTCCTCTCGGCTTTC
The DNA here is from genome assembly GCF_036365525.1 of Heterodontus francisci. NCBI lineage: Eukaryota > Metazoa > Chordata > Chondrichthyes > Heterodontiformes > Heterodontidae > Heterodontus > Heterodontus francisci. The sequence goes on from NW_027141406.1 coordinate 30,808, forward strand.
TGTAGTATTGAGTTCTTGGTGTGGATATGGGGTCAGAACTCAGCACAGGGTTAAACAGGATACCAAGGTTATGGAAAATCTAGTTCAGCGTCAGACATGGCCAAGGAGAGGGATGGATTCGATGGCCAGGGAATGGAGTCTGTAACAGGGACTGAACACAATGGCTTCGGATTTTAACAATATGGAGTCAAGGAAAGTCTTTCTCATCGAACACTGGATGCTGCACAAACAGTGTGAGAAATCAGAGGCAGTGGAGGGGTGAGAGAGCTGCTGGTGATGAGGTAGAGCTGGATGTCGTCAGCTTACAAGTGGAGCTGATGTGATCTTGGATGATATCGCCCAGGGGCAGCATGAGAATGAGAAACAGGAGGAATCCATCAGACCCTGGCAGACAATTTGTAACCCATGATGAGTCTGTAGATGTCCCAGCAGGACCGTGCCGTACAAGGCTGAAGCATTTGCAACCATCTTCAACCAAAAGTGCTGAGTGGGTGATCCATTTCGACCTCCTCCTCCTGAGATTCCCACCATCATAGGTTCCAGTCTTCAGACAATTTCATTCACTCCACGTGATATCAAGGAATGGCTGAAGACACTGGATAAAGCAAAGGCTTTAAAGGCCCGAAAAACATCCTGGCTGTGGAACTGAAGACCTGTGCTCCAGAACTAACCCTTAGCCAAGTTGTTCCAGTACAGCTGCACTGGCATCTACAGGACAATGTGTAATATTGCCCACAATTCAATCCGGCCAACGACCAACACCAACCCCCTCCGCTCCCCCCAACCCTCTCCCCATGAGTCTACTTTCAATCATCAGCAAAGTGATGGAAGAGGTCGTCAACAATGCTAACAAGCAACACTAACTCAGCAACAAATTGCTCACCAATGCTCAGTTTGGGTTCCGCCAGGGCCACTCTGCTCCACACCTCATTACAGCCTTGGTTCAAACATAGACAAGAGAGCTGTATTACAGAGGTGAGGTGAGAGTGACAGCCCTTGACATCAAGGCAGCATTTGACCGAGTGTGGCAAAGACTATGGGCAAAATTGAAGTCAATGGGAATCAGGGAGAAAACTCTCAATTGGTTGGAGTCAAACCTAGCATAAAGGAAGACGATTGTGGTTGTTGGAGGCCAATCATCTTAACTCTATCATAAAGTCAGAAGTGGGGATGCTCGCTGATGATTGTACGATGTTCAGAACCATTCACGACTCCTCAGTAACTGAGCAGACCGTGCCCGCAGACAGCAAAACCTAGGAAATATTCAGGCCTTGGGCTGATAAATGGCAAGTAACATTCATACCTCACAAGTGCCAGGTTATGATCATCTCCAACAAGAGAGAATCTAACCATCTCCCCTTGATTGTCAACAGTATTGCCATCACTGAATCCCCCACTACCAACATCCTGGGGGGGGGGGGGGGGTGTTACCGTTGACCAGAAACTGAACTGGACCAGCCAAATAATTAACTGTGGCTGCAAGAGCAGGGGTCAGAGGATGGGAATTCTGTGGCGAGTAACTCACCTCCTGACTCCCCAAAGCCTGTCCACCATCCTCAAGACACAAGTCAGGAGTGTGATGGAATACTCTCCACTTGCCTGGATGGGTGCAGCTCCAACAACACTCAAGAAGCTCGACACCATCCAGAACAAAGCAGCCCGCTTGATCATCACCTTATCCCCAGGCTTCAACATTCACTCCCTCCACCACCGATGCACAGTGGCAGCAGTGTGTACCATCTACAAGATGCACTGCAGCAACTCGCCAAGCCTCCTTTGACAGCACCTTCCAAACCCGTGACCTCTACTACCTAGAAGGACAAGGGCAGCAGATGCATGGGAACAGCGCCACCTGCAAGTTCCCCTCCAAGTCACACACCATCCTGACTTGGAACTATATCGCTGTTCCTTCACTGTCGCTGGGTCAAAATCCTTGAACTCCCTTCCTACACCACTGCAGCAGTTCAAGGCAGCAGCTCACCACCACCTTCTCAAGGGTAACTAGGGATGGGCAATAAATGCTGGCCTAGCCAGCGATGCTCACATCCCACGAACAAATAAAAAAAGGCCATAGCCCCAGAGCTCCTGTGTGTGCTTCAATATTCCCAAACCGATCTCATAATAAAACAAGAGTAACCGGTTCTAGCCTGCACATTCTGGACCTGCAACTGTGACCTACGCAGGATCTGCCCGAGGGCTAAGTCAGCAAGAAGTCGAACGTCAAGGCAGCTGATATTTGTCCAATGTAGACTGCTGAAAGAGATGGTGGTGGTGATGTGATGAATCTATACTGGGAGAGCTGACAACACCTGATAAATCAAAGGCAGAACAAGATTGCTTGCCTTTGCTTGCAAGAAGTTGTGATGGTTCGGTAGAGCCGGGCGTCAGGGATGTACACATGGAAACTGACCCGATGTCTGTAGATAACATCACCAAGGGGTAACATATAAATGAGGAAAGACAGACAGTTTCTTGGGGTCTCGAGGGGTAACAGTGCAGGGCTGGGAAGGGAGCCACTGCTGCATGCACTCTGATTATGATTAGATAGGTGAGAGTACTGTCCCATTTGGCTGCACAGGGGAGCAGAGGTGTTGCAGGAGGATAGTTTGGCTGACCGTGACAAACCCTGCAGAGAGGGTGAGGAGGGGTGGAAACCTGATTGGAGAGGTTCAAACAGGGAGTTTTGAGAAAGAGGGGCATGAATCAGGAAGGTGAGAAAAGTTTGAAGTATTTTGGAGAAAGGAAGGTTGGAAATGGGGTAGAGTGGGGTGATAACAGCTATTTTAAGATCAGCATTCATGATTGAGGAACTAACTACCATAAAACAAGCTTAACCAGATGGTTCAAATAATTCTTTCTGTACTTTTATTTGCCACAGAGTGTTAGCACTCTCAACACCACATTCGTGCAATTCGACTGTCTCTCTCTCCCAGGTCTGGGATCTTACAACACTTAGGGCACGTGGTATTAAACAAATGTAGAGGGCACTGAATCTAAAAACAAGGAAGTGACATTTGATTTGGAAAATACACTGGACAGTTCACTTTTGGAGTACTGTGTACAGGGTATTACAGCCATTGAAAGAGGACAGTAAAGATTCACTCGAGTAGGGGTAGGCAGTGGCATTGTGGTAATGTCACTGGACTAGTAATCCAGAGCCCAGTCCAATGCTCTGGGAATAGGGATTCAAATCCCACCAAGGCAGATGGTGAAATCTGAACTCAATTAATATTAAAAAAATCTGGAATTTAAAAGCTAGTCCAATGACCAATGAAACTTCTGTCGACTGTTGTAAAAACCCATCTGAACAAAGAACAAAGAAAATTACAGCACAGGAACAGGCCCTTCGGCCCTCCAAGCCTACGCCGATCCAGATCCTCTATCTAAACCTGTCGCCTATTTTCTAAGGGTCTGTATCTCTTTACTTCCTGCCCATTCATGTATCTGTCTAGATACATCTTAAAAGACGCTATCGTGCCCGCGTCTACCACCTCCGCAACGCGTTCCAGGCACACACCACCCTCTGCGTAAAGAACTTTCCACGCATATCCCCCCAAAACTTTTCCCCTCTCACTTTGAACTCGTGACCCCTAGTAATTGAATCCCCCACTCTGGGAAAAAAAGCTTCTTGCTATCCACCCTGTCTATACCTCTCATGATTTTGTACACCTCAATCAGGTCCCCCCTCAACCTTCGTCTTTCTAATCAGAATAATCCTAACCTACTCAACCTCTCTTCATAGCTAGCGCCCTCCATACCAGGCAACATCCTGGTGAACCTCCTCTGCACCCTCTCCAAAGCATCTACATCCTTTTGGCAATGCGACGACCAGAACTGCACGCAGTTCACTAATGTCCCACAGCAATGTGGTTGACTCTTAAAAATGCCCTCTGAAAGCCACTCAGTTCAAGGGCAAATAGGGATGGGCAATAAATGCTGGCCTAGCCAGTGACACCCACATCCCATAAACAAATTTAAAAAAAAATCAGGGAATCGGCCTCCTCCTGAAAAGTGTGTATCTTCAGCCAATTTGATTCACTCCATGTGATATCAAGAAACGACCGAAGGCACTGGATACTGCAAAGGCTATGGGCCCTGACAATATTCCGGCAATGGTGCTGAAGACCTGTGCCCCGAGCCAAACTGTTCCAGTATAGCTACAACACTGGCATCTACCAGGCAATTGCCCAGGTATGTCCTGTACACAAAAAGCAGGACAAAACCAACCCGACCAATTACTGCCCCATCAGCCTACTCTCGATCATCAGTAAAGTGATAGAAGGTGTCATCGACAGTACTATCAAGCAGCACTTGCTTAGCAATAACCTGCTCAGTTTGGGTTCCGCCAGGACCTCTCAGCTCCTGACCTCATTACAGTCCAAACATAGACTAAAGAGCTGAACTCCAGAGATGAGTTGAGACTGACTGCCCCTGACAGAAAGGCAGCATTTGACAGCATATGGCATCAAGGAGCCCGAGCAAAACTGGAGTCAATGGGAATCAGAGGAAAACACTCCGCTGGTTGGAGTCGCTTTATCAATCCTTCAATCATTAGGTCAGAAGTGGGGATGTTCGCTGATGATTGCACAATGTTCAGCACCATTGGCGACTCCTCAGATACTGAAGCAGTCCGTGTAGAAATGCAGCAAGACCTGGACAATATCCAGGCTTGGGCTGATAGGTGGTAAGTAACAGTCGTGCCACACAAGTGCCAGGCAATGACCATCTCCAACAAGAGAGAATCTAACCATCTCCCCTTGATATTCAACAGCATTACCATCACTGAATCCCCCACTATCAACATCCTGGGGCTTATCATTGACCAGAAACTGAACTGGAGTAGCCATATAAATACCGTGGCTACAAGAGCAGGTCAGAGGCTGGGAATCCTGCGACGAGTAACTCACCACCTGACTCCCCAAAGCCTGTCCACCATCTACAAGACACAAATCAGGAGTGTGATGGAATACTCTCCACTTGCCTGGATGGGTGCAGCTCCAACAACACTCAAGAAGCTCGACACTATCCAGGAAAAAGCAGCCTGCTTGATTGGCACCCCATCTACAAACATTCACTCCCTCCACCACCGACACACAGTGGCAGCAGTGTGTACCATCTGCAAGATGCACTGCAGCAACTCACCAAGGCTCCTTCGACAGCACCTTCCAAACCCGCAACCTCTACCACCTAGAAGGACAAGGGCAGCAGATGCATGGGAACACCACCACCTGCAAGTTCCCCTCCAAGTCACACACCATCCTGACTTGGAACTATATCACCGTTCCTTCACTGTCGCTGGGTCAAAATCCTGGAATTCCCTCCCTAACAGCACTGTGGGTATACCTACCCCATATGGACTGCAGCGGTTCAAGAAGGCAGCTCACCACCACCTTCTCAAGGGCAATAAATGCTGGCCTAGCCAGCGACGCCCACATCCAATGAACGAATAAAAAATAATCAGAAATGAGGAATGAAGGACAGGTTGCATAAATGTGATGTGTTTCTTGTTTAGAAAGTTGAGGGGTGATATAATTGAGGTGCTTAATCTGCAGAACACCGGTTGGAATAATCATATTTGAGCAATGCCATTCACACGTGAAATCAAAAAATAAACCTCTTTCCACAAAGGGCAGTGGAAATCTGGAACTTCTCCCTAAAAGCCTGTGCATGATGGGGCTCAATTGGACTTTCAAGACTGAGATGGACAGAGTTTTTGTTGAGTAGAGATATCAAGGGATATGGAGCAATGGCAGGTAAAATGGAGTTGAGGTACAGCTTAGCCATGTTCTGACTGAATGATGGCAGAGACTAGAGGGGCTGAATGGCCTATGCCTGTTCCTACATTCCTAGCTGCTTGAGAGATTGTGGGAGTAAATAGTGGTTGGTAACAAGGGCCTCAGTCTGAGGATTGTCACTGCAAAAACAAACAGGGAAGTTGGAGGCAATATTTGCACTCAAGAGCGATTAGAACTTACAATGGCTTACCACAAAGGGCTATTGTGACAGAGACTATAAGAGAGAGTTAGATCAGTATTTGAAAAGGGAGAATATAAAAAGATAGGGGATAGGACAGTAAAGTGGGCAGACAGTGCCAATTGAAGAGCCAGAGATAGCACTGGAACAGTGGGCCAAATGGCCTCTCCTGTGCTGTAAAAGCTGCTTCTGTTCTGTTTGTTTGAACCTTGGTGCCTCACCCAGATTATCTCTCATATTAATTGCGGACTTTGCAACATAGCTACAGATTGAAATGTGACTCAAGATGCTATCAGTTTAACCTCACAGATCTGTGGCTGTGTGTTTACAAAACAGAGCGGCATGTAGGAGGCTGTGGGAAATTTCAGTCGCCGTGACCACCTCAGTGACAGCCCGTTCTCAACAGAAGAGAATGTGTGGGTTGCCCATCCTGCTCATCCACTCCACTCTGAGCCCCTTCCTCCCCTCCCCCTCCATGATCTGGGCTAATCCAATCGACATATAAAAAATAAATCGA